>NC_028637.1:99083562-99201510 GCF_001406875.1 Solanum pennellii
ACCCACCCATATTTGGATGTTAGTTCATGGACACTTGAGCATAACTTAAATGACATAAACCAGAACTTGAGTGGAATGATAGATACAGAGGGCGAAACACCCAGCGGCCAGCAGAAGCTTTTCCCTTACTATCCTATGGTGCCTCAACAACCTGAAATCCTTGTACTTGAGTTCTCTGTTCTTCTATTTGTTTTTTCTTCTTTTTTCAATGTTGAGCAGAGTTAAGGGCAAAGAATTTCTTGTAACAAAACAACCTCATGAAAGACCCAATGTTATGTGCATATTAAAGTAAAATGTATTCTAAAGAAGGACGCAAGACCAGCATAAAGACCCGAGAACACTTGTAGATTCTACATTAAAGAAAAACATAGCAAAAATTTTAGTACTAAATTTGCATACTTAAAATTCCGAAATCATGATAGGTCCCGCAGTAAAGTCATTATAATATTTCACTTCTAAGTATTTTCTTTTCGAGAACTCAAAATTGTTGAATATCAAATTCTTGCATTTCCAAAGTGTTGTTTGATCGAGATACTGCAAACTCATATTTTGAGTTTCTGGAAGAAGGTTTCGTTTATTAAAGAAAATGTTTATTTGAGAAGTTCTCTAAGTAAGTATTTCTTCTTTTTTTAAAAAGGTTTTCAAACTCAGTTTTTCAAATATTTCAAAAACACTAAGATCTAAGACTAGTTTGAGTTTTCAAGATTTGAAGAACTGAGGTACACAATCTTCAAAAAGGGAAATCCTTAAAATTTTTGGGATAACATAAAGATTTACAAAAACTCAAAGCTGCATTCAAACAACTAAAAATTCAGTTGCAAATTTGAAACAAATGCCACCAGATTATTCTTTCAAGAATTATCATTAATCAAGTAAGGACCCGTTTGAATTGACTTAAAAAAAGTAGCTTTTGAGTCAAAAATAAAAAGTCAAACTGAAATGACTTTTAAGTCAAAAAATAAAAAGTAAGGGGAGACCTACTTTTGGTTTTTTGACTTAAAGTCATTTCAGTTTGACTTTTTATTTTTGACTCAAAAGCTACTTTTTTTTAAGCACCTACTTTTGGTTTTTTGACTTATTTTAAGTCATTTTTAACTTATTTTAAGTTATTTTTAACCTTGTCAAACACTTCTTAACTTATTTATTTGACTTATTTTAAGTTATTATTACATTAGCCAAACAGTTCCAGAAGTCAAAAACTCTTAAAAGTAGATTTGACCAACTTTTAAGCCAATCCAAACACCCTCCAAACATGCTGCTACGAAGGAATGAAAAAAAGTAAACAGTGAGGAATCAACCAGCTGCCTGGTTCACACTAAATAGTAAAAAGTGCTGACCGTCTAGCTTCATCATCCCGCCGTTTGGCATCCATTTCCTTGGTTGGAGGATACTTTGGAAGACTAGAGGGATCACAGGCATATGGCTCTGTATTGAAAAACTGCAGAAATTGAACTTTATTAACCATAGAAGAAGGCAACAGCATAAGAATACAAGTGAAACACGTTATTTAAAATGATGTGTTCAGGTTAATAGAAGACACGGTATATCACAATAACACATGCTATACAAGAACACCAGAAAAAAGAATGAGGTAGTGCTGCACCAAGAAAGCATGACAGTGGGAAAAGTAGTTAAATAGCTCATAACTATTATTTCTTTTCTTCCTTCAAGCTAAACTATTTGATGTCTTACTTGTCCTACTCCTCTATGTCAATAAAACTGAAATTACAAATATATTTTGCTTTATCCGTGAACATTAAGGATTATCAAACACAGTTCAAATTGTACTCCATCCAAATTTTGTTTGGCTCTTTTTGTATATTAAGGGTTGATTTGATCAATTTGGAGCAAAGAGCCCATTGGGACCAATTAAATGGAAAGAACTGATGTTCAGTTGAAAGAGTGGGAGAAAAGGGAAGATGTAGAGCATGGAATGTAGTTTTACTAGCATTAATGTGGGTGGTGTGGACTGTGGAGAGATAAATAGGGGAGCTTTTGAAGGGGTAGAGTCAAGTTTTTCTCTGTTGAGAAGTAGCCTCCAATCTCTTGTTTTCTTTTGGTGCACCCATACAAGTTCCAATTGTATAGAAGATTGGATGTTTGTAGAGAATCATTTCTTTATGTAGATTCTTTACCTTTTGTGGTATAACCTTCTACCTTTGTACATAGCCAAGTTTTGGGCCATGTTTATGAATGAGATTACATTTATTTGATCAAAAAAATAATCTATTTTTCAGAGAAGGGTCAAATTGTCCACTATACAGCTTGAAATTGAGCAATTTGTTTTATGTCAAGTGTTTGGTCTGATGTTACCCATCTTATTAAAACTAGGTTCTCACGAAGCTCCAGCCTGAGGCTTAAAGAAGCTTGGCAATTTATACTAACAATTCCAAAACACCTCAACTCTCCAAAACAAACTACTGTGTATTTTGATACAAGTGCTTTTAGTTTCAAAAGCTTGGCCAAACAGGCTACAAACTTGATGACAACAATTATCTTTTAACACTAAATAGATATTCACAACCTAAATGAGCAGTAGAATAAATTATAATTTACCTCATATCTCAATGTTACCAGTTTCAAAAAAAAATACATTGTAAAAGGTCAGTGGTTCACTAAGCTATGGATATTTGCAAGCAAAGAGTGAACATTTTTGAATAGAGGGAGTATTGATGGTTATTCTTTTCTTTGAATAGTCAATAGTCTGCATAAGCGAAGTGTAAATTACTCACTGCAGACATTTAATACCGTATTTTACTTTTCACCAGCGAACCTGAACTCAAAAACAAGTGACAAAAATAACCCAATAGCAAATTAATCACTAAAAAGTTCCAAACGACTGATCACTTGCTAAAAGTTTTCACCAGAGAATCCAAACTTAAAACATCACAAGTAGCAAATAAATCTGCCAAGGGCTGTACTAGAAGTACCGAACGACTACAGAGCTGACTTATTACCAAACCAAAATTATATGGCAAGAATTTTGTAATAACAAATGGGAGGTGGCAGGTGTCTCGTGGAATTAGTCGAGGTGAGCGAAAGCTGGCCTGGACACCACGGTCATCAAAAAAAAATGACGCTATTGGCAATTTCTCATTTACACCAATACCTTCAAGCTACAGAGCTTCCTAACATAAAAGTCACAGGTATAGTACCCAAACCCATCTAAACTAGTTTAGATCTCACAGAGAGCATAACTTTGGTACAGCCCTACCTGGTAAGACTTATGGAAATTTCTTCTACCACTAGAGAAAGCATAGCAAATACCTCTATTTTAGTATCTATCATGTAATTAGGCTCTTAAACTTACTAATCTGTGCCAGCAAAAGGAGTTAATGACCCCAAGATATTATAATTCTTTAAAAAAAAAAACTTTCTTCAAAAGATGGTTGGCAGTGAAAGGAGAACAAAACTACTAATTAGAACAAGACAATTTGGACACAGAAACTACTCACTTCACTTCGTAATGCATCAGTAGCCGTCTTGCGTTCTGCGGGATCAATTGCAAGTAATGTATCAATCAGGGGAAGTGAAGACTGAGGAAAATCTTTAAAAGTCTCCTTAATGCATCGTCTGTAGGGTTCTCGAGGCTTGAAAAGTGTTGCATTCGGCAACTTGGACTTCTTCCAGTACTCCTCTGATGGTGAACCACAGAGTTTATATATCTTATGCAATTGTTCTACCTTAGTGACAGAAAAAATTGCCGTTAATAACTCATGCAGGAAAATAAAAACAGTCCTGTGTATTAACACATTCCATATAAGCTTAAAGTCAGTTGGGATACTTGTCACAGAAATTCTATAGTTTGTGGCCTTGGAAGTATCAAAATAAATGCTAATTAAACGATCTCCCAGATAGAGTACTCCTGATTCCAGAAAAATACAAGAGACAGTCTAAAGCTACTGGCAAGAAACAGAATCAATTTAAAGTTTAACACATACTGTCCACAGTTTTCTTTCAATTTTAGAGACGTAGTATGCAAACATCACCCTTATAAATGTTGTTAGGTTGTTATCCAATAAGAGCTAGTAAAAACCATTGTTCCTCACAGAATTGATCGCTTTTATTCAATTTCCAAAATTGGCAATACTGGTAGAAATGGTATGCACACAGCCTAATCATCCATGGGTCGGAATTCAGATACTCTTATCATTGAGACCATCATTCCAAAGATAGTAACCAATTATAGAGAGTTCATTTTTGAAACTGACAATTATAGAGAGTTCACTTTCCCTGAGCATATAGATTATCCTAATCGACTCTGCTGAATTTCTCATGTTGATAAAATGGGCCTTGTAAATAGTAATAAGTCACTTTGGGTCTATTACAAGAAACCCTTGCAAAACTACAGCAATTTATAACATATTACTACAGAAAATTAATAACAAACTACGGGGATTACCTCAGTCCGACCAGGCATAATGGGTTTTCCAGCCAATAACTCAGCTAAGATGCAACCTGCACTCCATAAATCAATACCTACACCATAATCAGTAGCACCTAGAAGCAGCTCTGGTGGTCTATACCAGAGAGTAACCACCCGACTAGTCATTTGATGCTTATGAGAAGGATCGAAAATAGTAGCCAGTCCAAAATCAGCAATTCTGAGAATGCCAGAATTGTCAAGAAGAAGATTTGACCCCTTAATATCGCGATGAAGCACATGACGATTGTGACAATGCTCAAGGCCAGACAACAGCTGATGCATGTAGCATTTAACCTGCAATAAAAGAACAATAATCAGCAAACTCTAATTCTACAACTGAGATGGATATTATCTAACTCGCATCCCTCATTCTTCAAAGCAGAACTACTACCACTCAGCATCCTAACCTGTGCTTCGGTAAACTTGATCTCTGGACTTGCAGCAAGTCCAGCCAAATCATGATCCATGTACTCAAAGACCAGGTATAAACTACATGACATTCGTGAGGTAACCAAGCCTTCCAATTTGATGACATTGGGATGATCTAGTTGTCGCAAAATGATAATTTCTCTAGCCATGAATCTCACACTCTCAGGTTCTAGATTGTCAAAACGCACTTTCTTTAGAGCAACAATTTTACCAGTAACAGTATCTCTCGCTTTGTAGACATTACTGTATGTCCCTTGGCCAATCTATTAAGAAAAACAGAGGCAGATTGTTAATCATCAAAAGCAAAAGTTTAATTCAGGACTCGAGAGAACTTGAAATGTATCAAGGAAAACAAAAAGAAATCTTAAAAGCTACCTTATCAATTTTCTCAAAAGTGTCAGCGCGTCGTGGGAGCCAACCATCAATTGCTTCCCCAACATGAGCAGAGAGCCAGGAAGGCCATCCAGCAGCAACCTGCTCCCCATGTTTATGCTTAGGTGGATTACTTAATCTTGGATCAGGCTTCGACCTTCTCTTTTCTTTCCTAGATTTTCCGTCATGCTCCGTCTTGTCATCCTTCTTAGTTTCATCACCTTCATCGGCTTCCACAACTTCAGTGTCAACAGTTACATTTTCAGCCCCCTTGACCTCTAAAGTTTCAGTGGATTCAGCGCTAATGCTCTGACTCTTCTTCTCATAATGCGCACCTTCCCTTTTCTCCTCTCTGCCATTGTGTACTAAGCCTGATGAAGCTTCCCGACCCAAAACACACCCCATCTTTCAGGTCTACACTTCATAACTCAACATTCTCATGGATTAAACAACCAAATTTCCACAAATCAACTCAGAATCTACAACACCTACAATAGCAATATGATAGTCCATAATTAAATTGGCCAAGCAAGAAAAAAAGAGTAAATCATTAAATAGGCTAGAGAAAAGGAAAAAAAAAACAGTAAATCATTAAATTGGCAATAGTTGAGTTCCCTACTTAGCATCAAATCTTAAGGACCCATGACAAAGCCCCCCAACCTTGCCCGCCCCATAAACAAGAAGAATCCAAAGAAACAATTACTCCAACACTGGGCAAAGTTTGGTAATTTTTTTTAAAAGGGGTGGTCAATTAGACAAAATTATCACAGATTCAAACATAGTCAACAAACAATCATAACAGTAACCCCCTTCTTCTCAGAAACTAACACACATCAACCATCAATTACAACTCCAACACAAAAACAGAAACAACCCTTTTACTTGGTCGCACTTGTCACCCAGTTTCAGATTCACAGTCAAACCCAAATCAATCTTTTCATCTGACCCAAAATAAAACCCACCAAGACAGACCCACACTGTAGAAACAAAGATACATCTACAAAACGATAAAAACCCTAATACCCAAATTAACAAAAACTACAACACACGTCCACAAACATGAAAATGACAGTCTTTATTCTAGTAAAAGTCCAAGAAAAGCATCAAAAAAAAAGGGGTAAGTGGAAATTACTTGCTGGGTTGATCAAATCTGAGCCAAAAATAGGAAATAAGAGAGAGAGAGAAAGAGTTTTATGTGGTGTCTGTAGTCTTCAACGTTTCTTTGCTGTAAGACAAGAAAAGAGTATAATCATAAAAGAATCAATCGGACAACCAATCTCTTCAGTATATACAAATAATATATAAATATATAGATATAGAGAGGGGGTGGGTGGGGTGATTCATTTACGTGGGGGGGGATTTGTTCTTCTGCAAGTCAAAACACTCGACTGTGGGGACAGGGCATAGAGAAGAGTTTTTGGAATCACGGGCGAGATTTTCTCCAACAAAATAGAATTTATTTTGTTTACTATATAGAAAAAAAGTGGTCTTATATCATAATTACATGAAATCATTTGACCAAAAGCATAATTTAGCTTTTGAAAAAGAGATTAGATATTTTAATAATTTTAGTTGTGTGTTTTTTTGTAATAATTTATTTGTTGATTATTAGAATTTGATTAATTGATTGATCCTTAGAAAAAAATATGGAATGACGATTTGCAATAAGATTTATTTTATACGAGAGTGCAAAATAATAAGTCGAAGTGTTTTAAGACATAATGAGACAATGTACAGTAATACAGTCGATGTNAATTTATTTTGTTTACTATATAGAAAAAAAGTGGTCTTATATCATAATTACATGAAATCATTTGTCCAAAAGCATAATTTAGCTTTTGAAAAAGAGATTAGATATTTTAATAATTTTAGTTGTGTGTTTTTTTGTAATAATTTATTTGTTGATTATTAGGATTTGATTAATTGAAGAGAAAAATATTTGATCCTTAGAAAAAAATATGGAATGACGATTTGCAATAAGATTTATTTTATACGAGAGTGCAAAATAATAAGTCGAAGTGTTTTAAGACATAATGAGACAATGTACAGTAATACAGTCGATGCAAACTCATAAATATGGTGACATGGACTTAACATTTATACAGTAATACAGTCGATGTAATAAACTCATAAATGTGGTAACATGGACTTAACATTTGTTTTGAGAGTTAGAGAGGGTATTTTTAATAGATAAATGGCTCAAGAAAAACATAATAAAAATCACTTCACTAAATAAATGCAAGCAAAGAAGCATTATTGGAAAAAAATATTTCTAATACTACGATCGAAGTGCAAGAACACATAATAGTATAAATTAAGGAACAGGAAATTATATGAGTGATTTTATGAGTACCAGTGTGGAAGGATAAGTGAAATAACGTTCAATTACCTACAAGTCCTTTTTCCTAATTTGTGCGCTTCATAACCTCATATTAAGGTCATGTTTCAGATAAGCTAAAATTTCATCACGTCATGTCTAATTATTTTCTTCATGCTTCTTCCGCTTACTGTACCACTCTAGTAATCTTTTATAGCCATCTTCTCACACTTTCTCGCTAGGCTATTCATGCATCTCCTTATATATGTTCGAACTATCTCAATCTCATTTTTCATATATTGTCTTCTAACAGAGTCACTCCCGCTTAAACTGAAATAACTACATAAAAGTAGATTTATGCTCATCTACTAGCAATCTTGTAATCTCTCTCATCTACAAGTTCAATATACATTATTATATGAAATAACTACATAAAATAACAATTCATAACATTAGAATGTAATTACGTTTTTAAGTTTTCAGCAATCTTAAAGAACTCATTATATACACTTTGCTATATTGACTTCAAACAAAACATAAATTTGTTTTAAAACAATATTTTAAAATTTTGATGTACAAATTGTATAGAACTACAAGAGGTATATATAGGCTCATAAACACTACAATGCAAACTAATTTCATTTTCTTTAAGCCCTTTTTAAAAATTTAACTCATAACTAATTCAACTTTTTCTTCACATTAATTGTAGTTTACGTTATAAACTCAACTATTATAAACTCCTCCGAATGTTTAGACGAGATTGACAACTGGTAACTAACAAACACAAAAAAGTTATATATAAAATTTAACTCAAATTTAATTAAAATTTATTCAAAATTATTTTACGTCTAAATTTTAAACTCATCTAAAAAAAACTCTTGATGGCAATAACCCAACGGACCAACAGGGAAAATAATAACAACTTAACATCAACACTATCAGTACAACTCATGATAAGATCCAAAGAATTATCTTTAAATTAAATTTAGCAAACAATAAATGCAAATATAAGCCAGTTTTGGTAGTATTTTGAAATATAGATCATTTTTAATAGTGTTAATATTTTATTTATATTTGTCAGTGATTATTTTTATTACATTTAATGTACTTAACATGAAAATATTGAATACTAATCTATATAGTTTCAAAGTTATTAAGTAGAAAATAAAAATAAAAGAGTATCACATTAACTACAAAATAAATATTTAAGAAATGACTGAATATAACTTAAAGTGAGAGAACTATGCACATCACTAAATATATGACCTATTTCAAGGTATAATCAATTTTATATTTTTTTGCAAGTTTGATCAAAGTTATTTTATAACGTGTGATCAAAATGTTCAATCATTTTGATATGCATACACTATAAATTTCTATCACGTTATTTGAATTCTTTTTCTTTGTCACTCATTACTTACCTAACATCACATCTATAATTTTGAATGTAAAAAAAAAAAATCTATAATCACGAGCTAAAACTAATTCATAAAGAGATCTTATATAACATTTTCTCCTAAGGAGAATCTCCATGACAACTCAACGACGTACAATTCAATAATTACATTGTTTAAATGCAAAAATAATATATTAGCATTCATAACTAGCAAACTAGAAAAAAGACTTTGACATAAATTAGAATAATTTGAATAATAAAAGTAAGATTGTTATAAATTTGATGTTAATGAAATAAATTAAACGAAAGAAAAATAAAATAAAAGCAAAATAAAACTAACTTTATATTAAAATTATATTTTATGGGAAGAAAAATAGAACATGACACATAAAATTTAAAAATAAAAGTTCACTCCATAGTTTGAGATAGATAAAGTATTCAAAGAAAATAACAAATTTCACCCCAATTTGTATTCAATTTTTAAAAATATTATTTCAATCGATTTTGCACTATTTAATCCTCAATGAGATCAAAATTAGTTTCTCTTGCACTCATTCCACTTATTACAATCATATTATATATATATATAAAATCATCATTTAAGAAAAAAATTAACGACATAAGCTATTATACTTGAATTAATAAATTTTTTTAGCGGATTTATAAAAAATAACTTAATACCCATAATTATGATTGCTATAAACAAAAATGTAATCGATAATTGATTATTCAATATTAATTGAACACAATATATACAATATCAAAAATTAAATGTATTGCATAAATATGAAGTTAGTTCATAAATTTCTTTTAACATATTTTAACTTATCAACTATCAAATAATCGAAGAGATGATATTGATTACTATCTATATATTTTGGAGTGTAAGTAATTATAAATGATATAGATTATCCAAAAATTCAATATTTCATCCAAAAAAATAAAATAATTAACTGACAATCTTCGATACATAAGAACAATATCAACGGAAAAAAGATTTAAATTAACATTTTCTTTGTAAAATACTTTACTGAAACTGTTTGATTTCTTATGAAATCTCTCATATAAACTGTCTAATAAACACTTGATATAATTAAAACTAAATTACATACTTATCATTTGTATTAGTGTTTAGATTTACAATATGCACTCACTTGAGATATATACATTTCGAAATATGTATTCACTTCATTATTTCATTTCATTATTAATTATTATTTAGTATAAAAAAATAAAATTAGGTTTATTTATTTTTTATCGATGGTAAAAAGACTATTTAAAAAAAAGAAGAGAAGAAGATGGTGTATAAGTATATAAACTTGGAAAATACAGTCACTGATTTTTTTTCTAAGATCACATCACAATTAGTTTTTTTTTTCTAACATGTTTGATTTTTAGATTAAAAAAAATTAATTATTTAAATCTTAATTTAACAACAGAGATAAGACTAAATCTAAAGATTTTGTCAGGTGCCAAATGTTTCAAAAATACAAATTCAAACTATTATAGAACTTTCCAAAATTTATTGAAAAATACTGATTGCAACAAAAAATTGAAGATGTCTTGGTTAGTACATTTTTTATCAAAAGAATTTATTTATTTATGTGGATTGAAAATTTAAAACACTATTATAAGAATGTATTATTCTTATCAAAGTTGTTTCATAATCTTTTATTAAAAACACTAAATATTTGAGGGAAGACTTTTATTTGTGTGTACTTAATTTTTTTTTAAAAAAAGAGATTATTTTAATATTACTTATCGCATGTTACTTATATCATTTAATAAAAACAATATAAAATAATTAAAGACCAAATCAAAAGATTTTATAAAGGAAACAATTGCAACAATAAATTGAAGATATATCTCGACTAGTATATTTTTTTTATTAAAATAAATATATAATTTGTTTACGTGAATTGAAAAAATTTAAAATATTATTATAAAAGAAAGTTATTCTTAACGAAACAGTTTCATAATTTTTTATTGAAAGTAGTAAATATTCTGAAGAAGAATTTGTTTGAACTTAATTTTATAAAAGAAAGATTACTTTAATTTTATTAGACGAATTCTATTTGTATCATTTATAAAATAAAAATAAAAAATATTAAAGAGCGAATCAAAAATTTTAATCACAACAATAAATTGAAGATATGTCTTGGCTAGTATATATATCCTTCAAAACAAATATTTTATTCTGAATCTAAAATTTAAATCACCATTATAAAAAAAAAAATTTATCACCTATTTCATAATCTTTTATCGAAAGCATTAAACAATTGAGGAGTAAGACTTTCATTTGTGTGTACTTGATATTTTTTTTTAGAAATATATTCCAATTTTATTCATATCAATTTTTGAAAAAAATAAATAAAATAAATAAAATACCAACAGATTTTACAAAGGGAAACAAAAGAAAATAGTAAAAAATTGAAGGACTGAGTAAACAATTCAAGCCAAAGCAGAAAAAAGGGAATTATATTATAAAATGACTTCATCTCTCTCCCATTTCCCCTTCTTTCACCATTGCACTTCACTTTCCTCTCTCTGTCTCTATTACTGTAACCCCTAAAGCGCAAGTAACTGACATCTCTGCTAAACCCTTTTCAAGATTCTTTTCTCCTTCAATCTCTTTTCAAGTATAACTTCAAGAAACTTCAAGAATCTTTAAAGAAGATGGAGGAACATGGGGTATCAAGCAATGTAGCTCGTGCTATAGTGGCTGCCCTTGATTGGAACTCGTCTCCTGATGACCGTAAAGCCGCTTATGCCTATTTAGAATCCGTAAGCAGCAGATAGCTCATATATCTTTTTTTCCCTTTTAAAGAACCCACTTTGTTATATTTATAATTCTTGAAAAAGTAGGAAGGAACAAAGTAATGGGTTTGTTTTTTATTTGTTGCCCCTTCTTGAATTAGGTTTAGAAAAAGTTTGAGTCTTTAGTGGAAAATTTATGTAGGTGACTTGATTTTTGAGTCATATAGTTCTGTTAATGTGATTCTTGATCGCCATGTTTGAGTTGTATGAAGGATTGTGAAAGAGTTGGGGTCTTACTTGCTAAATGTTTATGTGTGTGTGGTTTATAGCTTCATCCTATGGGGATTGGAGTGTATTTTCTTTTCTTGGTATTTTCTTGAAGAAAAGGTATGGTAGGGGTTTTGTAGAGTGTGGTTTGAATTGAATATTAAAAAAAAAGAGTTGCTAAACGATATATGGGAGTTCTGCTGATACAAGTTGCTTGGGTATAATAATTTTAATTGGATTAGTAGATGCTTGTATGGTATTTGAAGTAACAGTCTGCCCTTTGAATCATAGAGTTTGGTTGAGGGGTTTAGGTTCACATGGAAGCGAAAGGGTTTTTGATCACTTCACTTTTTGTTTCCTTATTCTTATTTGAGTTGTTGGTAGGTTTCTGATGAAGTTGGGTGTTTCAACTGCATATTTCTTTTGCAGATAAAAGCAGGGGATGTACGTGTCCTCGCGAGCACATCATTTATTTTAGTAAGGAAAGAATGGTCTTCAGAAATACGATTGCAAGCCTACAAGATGCTCCAGGTTACATTATGATAACTCTGCATTTAGTTCTTACTTCTTAGCTTTTTATCCTTAGCTAGGCCACCCAAAAATCTTAGTTTCAACTGTTCCTTTGGTGGAGATTCGATAAGTAGAACTTAGTTTTCTACCAATAGCATTGTTCAGTAAGGACTTCATCCAAAACCGGATGCGAAGTCACAAAGGTACACTTTTCAAATTTCTATTGTTCAAGGAACGAGAACAAGACACGGGTAATTAGCTTTTGTCTTCAGTACAGAGTGAATAAATAAGGTTTTAAAGCTCCACTATGCCCTCTGGTTTCTACCCCACTTTATACTCTATGATGTCCTTCTCCAGAAGATTTGAGCCAATCTGTTTTCAGAAAGATAACAAAGATTAGCTGCTGGGGAAAACATAGTTTCCTGTCCTAAATGGGCATAATGTACTTGACAACAAAACACCAAAATATGTTGGAAAATGGCCGAGCTTCTTTGCTTTAATATTTTTTGTGGTTGAATTCAGCAGAGAAGGTATGCCACTTACCTATATAAGGGATTTGAAATTTTGACTCAAGTGTCCTTTGCACTCATCTTTCGAAATTTCATACAAGTACACTCTGTGATGTAGATGTCCCAATATTGTCTGAATGACTTAACGTTGAGCTCCTTCTATCCGTTTCTCTAAGTTCTATTAATTTTATAGCATTTGGTGAGGTTGCGATGGGATGAATTAAACCCTGATGAGAGAAGGAACTTTGCAAGTGTAGCTGTTGATTTGATGTCTGAAATTACTAATTCCAGTGAAGAGTGGGCTTTGAAAAGTCAGACATCAGCTCTTGTTGCCGAGGTATTTCTGCTGTGTTTTCCTCATTTTTTTTTCTTTTTGAAAAAAGATTTGGTCAATTCATTTGATAAATTTATAGTTCTTAGGACCACACGATTGTCTATGTTTCAGATAGCTAGAAGAGAAGGTTTAAGTTTATGGCAGGAGCTTTTTCCATCTCTAGTATCTCTTTCTAATAAGGGTCCTGCACAAGTAAGTTTCATCTTTCTCCTGTTTGGTTCCGTGGTGTTCCTTTTTTACACTTATTTGAGGTCTTCATCAGGTAATGCAGCTGCGTTATCTTTCTCGTTGCAGGCAGAACTGGTCTCAATGATGCTAAGGTGGCTTCCTGAAGATATAACTGTCCATAATGAAGATTTAGAAGGTCTGTGGTTAAAATAAACTGAATAGTCAGTGCTATTCTGTAAACTGGATTACACATTGACCATTATTTTATTGTAAGAAAAAGAGGTAGGCTGCATAGTAGTATTATTTCTTTGATTGAGGTGCTTAGGTGAGAGAGACTCATGGTTTAGTGTTTTAGAATGTTTTTGTAACTCAACTCAACTCATGTCAATGCCAAATTAGTGTCTGCTATATAAATCCTTTGTATCCATTCTACTCCTTATCCCATGCGTCCACTTTGTATTAAAAAGATTTATCATAGTTTGATGCTTTTTACATTGACAAATATAATCTACAGTAATCTTTCTCCTTTACCGACCCTGGGACTGGCTATGCTTTTCATACTGGCAGAGTTTAGAATGTTATAAATAATTTAACATAATTTGTGTGTTTTTTCATGCTGTAAAAACCTTGATTCTAATTATTTCTATTTTCTTATTACCTGGTACCTTTTCTGTTGATTTAGGTGATCGCCGTAGGCTATTATTACGGGGACTTACCGACTCTTTGCCAGAGATTTTTCCCTTACTGTACAGTGTAAGTTTTTGGTTGGGACTTCTTGTGTAGTGGGATATTTTTGCATCATTCTGAGTCTTACTCTCATAGCCAGTTACTAGAAAGACACTTTGGAGCTGCACTAACTGAAGCAGGAAGACAACAATTAGAAGTTGCAAGACAGCATGCAGCAGCTGTAACTGCCACTCTAAATGCTGTTAATGCATATGCTGAATGGGCTCCCTTGCCAGATCTTGCAAAATATGGAATAATACATGGGTATGCTCTCTGTACTTGCAAGTGTATAAGATGAGTTTAGTATAGTGTATTTATCCCTCTTTTGCAAATAGTTGTGGAATCTTGCTCTCCTCTCCGGATTTTCGTCTTCATGCATGTGAATTCTTCAAGCTTGTCTCCCTGAGGTATGTTGCACCAATGATATCTTGTAATGTAAACATTACATATTTAGGTCAAGAAACTTTTAAGTTATTCCTGAAAATACTTTCAGGAAAAGACCAACTGATGCTGCTGTTGAGTTTGATTCCGCAATGAGTAACATTTTTCAGATTTTGATGAAAGTCTCTGGAGACTTTTTGCAAAAATCTGACTCTGGTGCAGTCATTGATGAGAATGAATTTGAGTTTGCTGAGTACATATGTGAGAGCATGGTTGCTTTGGGTTCTTCAAACTTGCAATGTATTGCTGCTGATAATTCAGTTCTATCATATTACCTTCAACAGGTGATACCTTGTTCCTTTTATTTTACTCTGACAGCAACTTATCTTAAACTCATTTTCTTTTGAGAATAAGCTTTGTATATCTCCCCATCTTTAGTAAATTAATATCTTTTGTAAAGGAGACTCAACTATGATTGGTAGACTGATTTCGAGGAAATGTTTTCTGTTGCTATCAAACATCATTTAAGGCACTGACTGTGTAGCATGTTTATGTCTTTGGTACATTGTCTAGCATACAATAAGAGGCTTGAGTGTATATGCCAAGTCTA
Source organism: Solanum pennellii (assembly GCF_001406875.1). Lineage (NCBI taxonomy): Eukaryota > Viridiplantae > Streptophyta > Magnoliopsida > Solanales > Solanaceae > Solanum > Solanum pennellii. The sequence goes on from NC_028637.1 coordinate 99,098,765, forward strand.
AGCTAGCTTGATATTTGTTTTTGATCATTGGCATGTGCATGATTCTACGGGTCCTGCTTTATTCGGCTGTTTAAGGGATACTTAATGTTGCTGTCCTTCATTCATTTTGTTAGGTGAGGTGAATACTTGAGGTGTCCACAACTTCAAGTATTTGAATTTGAATGATTTGGTTTTATGCGTCAATTGACTTTACGGGCTATCTCATCTTATTTTATTAATTTATTCGCTCAAAATATCTGAATCTTAATTCAGTACTAAAATCTAACTTATTCGGTACTTTTCAGATGCTCGGATTTTTCAAGCACCATAAGCTTGCTCTCCATTATCAATCTCTACTGTTTTGGCTGGTGGGTACCATAAGTGTATTTTTCACTGATGTGTATGTAATCTTTGGACAAGTTATGTTTCTCTGACCTTTCACATTTCATTCCCTTGGTAGACGCTTATGAGAGATTTGTTGTCAAAGCCAAAGATTATTGGGTCTGGGGAAAACTCAGCTAGTAATCTTGCAGTGGGATCAGGACAAGATACAGAGAAAAACAAAATATTGGCTTTTGTAAATGATGATATCTGCAGTTCTATATTGGATGTATCTTTTCGGCGATTACTGAAGAAGGAAAAAATTAATCCTGGAACATCGCTTTCTGTTGGGACATTAGAGTTGTGGAGTGATGATTTTGAGGGTAAAGGAGATTTTGGCCAGTACCGTTCGAGGCTGGTATGTTCCTGTGGCTCATTGCAGTTTTTCACTCTTCTATGTTTTTTTCCCTGATAATCACTGTTTTATGTGTCCAAATGAGGACAAGCTTTTGATGTCAAAAGGAAATAAAATTTATGAATAGTGATACTCTTCCTTTTCAAAGTTTCTCCTTTCTATCATTGATGCCGTAGACTCATTTTATAGGGATAGGTCAGTATTATTGGGGTTCGTTATGTAAATATGGTTCTCAGAGCAACCTATGTACTGTTCTACAGAAATAGAAACAATTTCCATTTTCAAAAAAAAAAAAAGTTTCTCCTTTCTGGAAAGGGGAGAAACTGACATGTACCATGCATAAGGTTACAATGAATTACTTAAGCTAATGCTTAAAAAACTATGACTATCGTTGTTCTGCTCATGAATTGGTAAAACATACACCTACAGCTTGATGTTTTAAGAGAAACCATCTTCCTTCCTTTTTGGAGTTAAAATGCTGCAGTTGAGAAAGAAGCTTTTGTCTACTCCAAGTCTCCACTAGTTCGCTTTTGGTATATGGACTGGATTCTGGACGACTATAATTGAATGTTATAAAAATGGGATAGTGATGGATTACTTGGAATTGCAGTACAGGCTATAACTGTTACTTTCTCAAAATAATAATAATAATAAGGATACAGGATTGTGGAATTTGGTTAACATACAAATGATTAATGAAGGCATATGATTGGATTATAATACTTATTGGGATTCAATAAGGTAGGGGTTTATCGGAAACGACCTCTCTATCTTCACTAGGTAGGAGTAAGGCTATTTAAACACAACCCTAATGCTTGAGAAAATGTGTAGATGTATATGCCCAACTCCTTTTTTGTTCTTTTCAGTTTTAATTGTCTGGACTCTGGTATTATGCTTGGTTTGTCAGACCCTTCATGCTGTGATGCCAAATCCCCGACTACCCATCAATATAAGATTGCTGTGATGCCAAATCCCCGACTACCCATCAATATAAGATCTAACAATGTTTAATGCGTGCCTTGTAGCCATGAGTGTAGGAGCATTCAATCAGATGTCCTTTTTTTTTGATAAGTTAATATTCAGCCAAGTGTCCTTAATGTTCCTCTTAATTTATTGTGTATTGAAGAGGGTTGGACTATTTCTCATGACTTGTCTTCTTCTCTTCTATTGTGCTTATTTATTCTTCATAAAAAGAGAAAAGAGTCTTTTCCATTTTGGATAATCCGTCGGTCTAACACCCTTAGCCTTCATGTGCTAATGTTTTCCTTTCATAGTTGCTCTATCCTCATAACTTGAAGGATACCACTTCTGGGTTCAATATATAACTGACTGGTATTAAGTTTGTGAGAGCAACAGTGTTTAGAAAGATTATTGTCTTCTGAAACACAACAATGGAATTCAACATCGATATATTTTTGTTGGGTGATTATTCAACTTATGGATCTTGAGGAAACAGAAAGTCAGTTGAATGGTTTGCTATGCATGTTGCTACAAACACATTTGCTGTAAGTTCGGTCTAATCCCTTGATGGGATGACATCTAACCTATAGCCTAATATACTTTAGCCCTACCACCGGTTGTAAAATTGTATCTAGGCTTTCAACCCCATAATAACTCGCTAGTTCACACTTCACGGAGCCTTAGACTATTGATAAATTTTTTCCATGTAAAACTACCCCAAGATGTATAAGTTATCGACAATTTTTTTTGTTTGCCTACTATTCATTTATTCAATATTCTAGTTATCTAACACATCATTACTGCTTATTTACCAATTGGTCCATCATTACTAGTTAAAGTTGGTATATTGTATATCTTTACCTTTCAGTGGTAAATGCGCAATATTGAGTCACTCTCTCACTCTGCTCAATCATGAACTGCAGTTAGAGTTGATCCGTTTTGTTGCAGCCGCCAAGCCTATGGTAGCTGCTGCTAAAGTTTGTGAGAGGAGCATGACTATTATTAAGAGTCTCTTCCTTGCTCCTTATCCTGCTCAGGTTGGTTCATGAACTATTGTCTTGAACTTGTAATATGAAGCTAATGATGTTCCTTTTTTTCCCTTTCCAAATCTCTCACGTCCTTCATCCTTAATCCAGGAATTGGTTATACTTGAGAGCATGCAGTTAGCTTTAGAAAATGTTGTAAATTCAGTGTTTGATGGATCAAGTGAAACTGTACGGAGCAGTTCAGAAGTTCAGCAGTCATTGTGCAGAATGTTTGAAGGTTCTGTGTGATATCCACCTCCTTTTTAGAAATTCTTAACTTAGTTTTCTCCTTATGCTGAGAAGTCGGGTTACTGTGAACTTAAAGGTCTGCTTCAACAACTTCTTCCTTTGAAATGGACTGAACCGGCGCTTGTAGAAGTTCTCGGCCACTACTTAGATGCACTAGGACCCTTTCTGAAGTATAATCCAGATGTTGTTGGCAGTGTCATTAATAAGTTGTTCGAGCTACTTACCTCACAACCTTTTGTTGTCAAGGTCAACTACTAAATGCCATTCTATTTATTTAATCCTGTGATCTTATTTCCCATCCAAAACAACCACCATGACATTTTAAGTAAAATTGGCAGGATCCTGCTACAAGTGCTTCTCGACATGCGAGATTACAGATTTGCACATCATTCATCCGAATTGCAAAAGCTGCAGACCAGAGCTTATTGCCTCACATGAAAGTAAATTACATTCTTTCTCATTAGTTGGTCATGACACTGGTTTTAACCTGAATTTGCAAGTCAATTACATTAATAGTAGCGTGTGAATTGTGTCTATGACTTGAACAAGTCTCAAATTTTTGCACTGATATTTTACGATCGGGGGAGAAGGAACTATGTAGAGTAATTATATACGTTTGATAAAGGGACTTGGTAGGGTATCTCAGTTTTCTCAAAACGCCCCTTGCAGTATGTGTCACTTGAATGCCCATAACACATCTTGATCTGGCAATTTTACATGGAATATTTTAGACTCTGTAGATATACAGTCATCTCGGTAACAAATGGAGTTTGTCCGTTTTTATGTTGTGGAAACACCGAATGAGTGTGGAAATCCATCATAATTGAAATAGAGAGCCTTGAATGTTTCATCGGTTATTATCTTAGTTGATCGGACTGTTATGATGATACAATCTTCATCTTTCATAACTGAACAGGTTCTAGGAAGTACAGAATGCCACATCAATTTCTATTCCTGGTTATTTGTAATTATGTCCTTAGGCTTTTCAGAAGCTATTTTGTATCAATGACATGTTACAGATCTAGTTCTGAGATATTCTAGATAGTCGAATCTATATGCTCTATTTATCGTTGATATTGTATCTTCTGATGTTATATTTCTAAGGCAGTATACGAAGATAGTTGCTCATCCTGTGGAATATGAAAATGTGGGTGGGTGGAATATTTTTACTTGGCACCGAAAATTTTACCAACACATGACTACTCTGATTGTATCATAATTGTTTTGATATGAGAGATGTTGGTTTTACATTTTAACCGGAGTTTGTTTGGTTGCCTTGGAAAGTGACTGCGCATTGTCTCTTGCTTTTCAGGGAATTGCTGACACCATGGCACTTTTACAAAAAGAAGGTCGTCTACTTCGTGGAGAGCACAATCTCTTGGGTGAAGCATTCCTTATTATGGCTTCTGCTTCCGGGTAGCTGCTGGTCTTGATGAGTTTCTGTTGTATGCCTAGTTATCATGAGGTTTGACCTTTATGTGTTCTCAAAACTGGTTCAGGGTTCAGCAGCAGCTAGAAGTTTTGGCCTGGTTACTTGAACCATTGAGCAAACAGTGGACACAGCTTGACTGGCAAGATGCATATCTCTCTGATCTGACAGGTTTGATTCGACTGTGTGCTGATACACCATTTATGTGGTCCATTTTCCACACAGTTACATTCTTTGAGAAGGCTCTTAAACGGAGTGGTCTAAGGAAAGGCAATAGTAGTGTACAAACCATACCGACATCTGACAATTTGCACCCAATGGCATCTCATGTCTCGTGGATGCTTCCTCCTCTTCTTAAAGTAAGGAGGTTCTTAGGAACTGTTTTGGTTAATACTCATTTGTTACCTTAGTTAAGAGTTGTTAAAAGATGTAAATGTCTTCATTTTGTCAGCTACTCCGTGCCATACATTCTCTTTGGTCTCCAGCTGTTAGTCAAGCATTACCTGGAGAGATAAAAGCTGCAATGGCTATGAGTGATGTTGAAAGGGCCAGTCTTTTTGGGGGAGGTAATGTTAAATTGCCTAAAGGTACTCTAAGTTTTACTGATGGATCTCCATTCGATATGAGTAGAGAAGCTTATGCGGAGCCAAATGAAGCTGATATCCGCAACTGGCTGAAAGGTATCAGAGATAGTGGGTATGTTGCTGTTATTCTGTATCTCTAAAACTGACGGTTTAAATAATGTCTTTTCAAGAGTTGTCATGAAGATCTACCTTAGGTGATATGGCAATATGGACGAGCAGACTGGAATTAACATTCCTAGACTCTTTCTGCTGCAGCTCTTTTACTGATCTTATGACAAGAGAGGGGGAACCAGGAAATGCCTCACACCCAGTCCCTCTCTCCATATTAGTAGGAAAAAAAAAGATGAAAAAGAACATTGTGAATACAAAGATTACCCTTGCAAGTTTGGTTAACTTCTTATGTTTAAAAGGAAAGCACTGCATTCTTATCTACGGACTATTTTAAGCCAATCTCTGATCACTTTTCATTGTGTTGATGCTATATTATCTTTTGCTAGCAAATTAAAATTGATGTCTTGAATTGCACTAGCATATTTACTATTTAAAATTTATATTGAAGTGTCTTGTCCAGAATTCTCCTTTCTTTATTTAAATTTTTAAAGATTACCCTTGACTTAATTCTCAGTGAAGTGCCTATAAGATCTATCATAAACAATCTCTTATCTCTAGTGTGTGAGTATTAGATCTATTGATCTGCCTCTGTGTGTGTGTGTGTGTGTTATACACTTCTACTCCATGCTCTTGGGAATCAGTTTCATGTTTCCATTTGTTGAAAGCTTACGCTGGTAAAGATAACACATTTTAGTTGCTTTTATATTCTCAACACCTCCCTTACGTGTGGCTGTTGAGCATGATTCTTTGTTCATGGGTCAAGCGCATGGGAATTCTTTCAATAAGGTTGGTGGGAGACTCATCCCAGGACCTCTGCTTGCTTTGATATCGTGTTGAAATATGTGACTGGCTCATCTAAAAGATTTAAGTTGTTAAAGAGAGTACACTTTTATTAACTTGATCATATTCTCCACACCATTTAGTAGTCTGGTTTTGTTAATACATTTTTTTGGCTTTAGGTACAACGTACTGGGCTTATCAGCAACCATTGGGGATCCTTTGTTCAAATGCTTAGACTCTCAGTCTGTTACTTTAGCCTTGATGGAGAACATACAACATATGGAGTTCAGGCACTTAAGGCTGCTTGATCATTTAGTGTTGATCCCCTTGATTAAAAATTGCCCTTCAGATATGTGGGAGGCATGGCTGGAAAAGCTCTTGCACCCGTTACTCACCCATTCTCAGCAAGCTCTTAGCTATTCGTGGTCTAGTCTGTTACAGGAAGGTAGAGCAAAGGTTCCTGATCTGCATGGCATAGTCGATGGCTCAGACTTGAAAGTGGAAGTAATGGAGGAAAAGCTCCTGCGAGATCTAACTCGCGAGACGTGTTCAATCCTGTCAGTTTTTGCTTTACCCACACTCAATGCTGGACTTCCTTCATTGGAGCCATCTGGCCATGTGAGCCGAGTGGATGAGTTATCACTTAAAGACTTGGCTGCATTTGCCACAAGCTCCATGGTTGGGTATGTGGAAGTTGTCAATTTTAAGTTGCTTAGTGTGTGGAAGTAGTTTTCTAGTCTACATTCTTCTGTTGTTCTCACTCTTGACCTTTATGATGTATGCACAGATTTGTATTGATGCATAAAAGCATAGCACTTCCAGCCTTGCAGATCAGTTTAGAGGCTTTACGATGGACAGATGGTGAAGCTGTAACTAAAGTTTCTTCATTTTGTGGAGCTGTAATCCTCTTGGCTATTTCAACAACTAATATGGAGCTTCGGGACTTCGTTTGTAAAGATTTGTTCCCTGCAACAATACAAGCTCTGTCTCTGGAGTCAAATGCTTTCATCAGTGCTGATTTAGTTGCGCTTTGTCGTGAAATTTTCATTTATCTTGCTGATAAACACCCAGCACCGCGACAGGTTATTTGGATCTCACACTTTTCAGTTGCTTGTGGTGTCACCCTATGTTCATTGCAATTATTCTGTCTTTTTGTCTGGTATTTTAAAGATAGAATTCTAAAGAATGTGCTTATCCATTTGCATTTATTCTCACCTATATTCATAATAATATTGTTAAAAGGCTATTAGCTTTTGGGTATAACAAATTGTTTTTTTACTAGTCAAAAGTTATTAGTTCCCATGCAAGTTTTTTCCCCTGGTATCTCAGGAACAAAATACATTTTTCAATTTATTTAACCAAATTTATTTTCAGAAATTCTTAAACTTGCATCTTATCTTTTTTACTTTTCTGTTGATACATTGAAATTGCTCCAAGTATACCCATAACTAAAAAACATATGTTACATCAGGACACATGCTCATAGACGATGACACACATGGCTAAAAGTCAACAAAAAAGAAAGAGCACTTATTCTTAGTTATGAAGTGTTTTTGCTATCTTCAATAGCAAAGTACTGAAGTTTACCTCACTGAAAGCATTCTATCTTATATTCAATATAATTCATACAAATTTTTGCCTGCAGATTTTACTCTCTCTCCCTTGCATTACATCCCAAGATCTTCTCGCCTTTGAGGAAGCTTTGACCAAGACTGCTAGTCCTAAGGAGCAGAAACAGCACATGAAGAGCTTCCTGCTGTTAGCAACCGGAAACAAATTAAAAGCTCTCGCTGCTCAAAAAAGCATTAATGTCATCTCAAATGTTTCAAGTGAGTAGACTTTAATAAAACGCCTTGTTTTTTCTCCTGTCTTGTCCATATAAACCTAGATTTTAGTTTTTCAAGATGCTAATTTACTTGTGATTCCGCCTCATTCTTCAGCAAAACCTCGAAATGTAACTCCTGCATTGGAATCCAAGACCGATGAAGGAGATGCTATTGGATTAGCGGGAATCGTGTAAGGAAGTTCGTTTCATATATTGGTGATCATTTATATTTTTATAAAAAATCGTGAGTTAAATTACCGAAAAGCTCCATAATATCCCAATGTAATGATCTAGTCCTCAATATTGATGCCATTCTTATTCTGCCCCCAATGAAGACTACTGGTTCTTAAGTAGTCTTTAACCTTATCGCTGGTGAAATCCAAGGGCAATTTCCTACCTCTTTTTACAGGTAAGATTGCACAATATACAAAAAAAAGTATACGAACAACAGAAGTATGTTACTTGTTTTGAGTTCGATGTTAATCATAAAATTTTGGCCTTTCACCGGAAATTGCCCTTTTTTGATTACCTGTTGAGGTTGGGAAAATTTGAAAACAATCGTCAACCATTGAGGATGATGTAGTAAAGATGAAATGAAATACTGAGGAGGATATAGTCAACAACAGATCAAGATTTGCGAATGTCACATGAGAGCTGCAAGAAAAGGCCTTCTTTTTAGCTGAATGGTTTGTTTGGAAGGCACTATAAATGTCATATTTTCTAACTATCTGTAAAGTTGCTCTTTCTTCTGTACTAGTCATGGCTGTGAGTTGGTGTTCCATGTACATTCTGCTTTTTGACTTTGTGAGTCTGAACCATAGTCAAGTATGATTTTCGAGTTAAGAGTATTGGTCTGATGCAATGAATATATGTCCGGTGAACCTGTACAAGAATAGTTTTGTTTGTACCTCACTGCTTCTCAACTCTAATTGCTAACTCGTGACTGAGACTATATTATTCAGTTTCTAATTGTTCTAATATTGAGGTGACCAAAATATTGATTATGTCTCGTATTTGAGTTTCATTCTACATTATTAGAAGTGGAAGTCTCCAACAAATGTCGCTTCTAGCATATTCAATTGAGAAGAAACATAATCAAACTAATAATATTTTTAATTAAATTTACATGAAAAATGAATGAAAAAGATGGTCAAAGTAAAAGTTTTGCATCTTAACTCAATTGCAAAAAATAATCATTAGGAAGGGAGGATTTAATTTTTGTGGGATATATGGGGTAGCTCTACGAGAAATTTAAGTAGAAGAATAAAAATTGCTCACTTTAAAATACTTTAAGAATGTTTTATGATAAGAATGATACTATAGGAATGTAGTTTAAATTTGAAGTGTAGTTAAAGAATGTTTTATGCTAAAAATGATATTTTAAGAATGTAGTTTAAGTTTGGATATAGTTAAATGATGTTTTTAGCCAAAAATTCAACACTAACACAATATAATATTGTCTTGTCAATATTTATGGTAATATGTTTAAATTATTACTTAACTTAAAAAAACATAAAAATTATTTACTTTTTTAAAAAAAGAGTTGACCCAGCAGAGCCTATAGTCCATATATTTATGGTAATGAGGATTTCAGAAAAGAAAATTGAGAACTAACAGAGAAAGAAAAGGTTCATATACAACAGCAATAACATAAAACAAGCTCTTCTCAGATACTCAAGAAAACACCTGTTGGTGTCTTAGTTACAACAAAGCTGTTCCATGGGTCCAGAGAAAAAAATCAATATATAGAAGCTCAAATGTTGTTTTATGGCATAGAACTGCCAATTACCGAGTAGGAAACAATGTCTCCCTCCAACATCTTAAGCTTCATTGCAACTAATCCTTCACTACTTGACATTCCCGCACACAGTTGACATGTCGAAGTTTCCTCGAGACAATTCTATTGAAACAAAACTGACCTCTGCAATTGCTACAGAAGAGACTACAGACTAAATGGCACCTCAGTTTCACTATAGATGAATTATTTGATGATCATACAAGTGACGAAAAAGGGTATAACTGACACATTCGGACTATACGCTGGAGGAGGTTAAGGTTTTGATTCTCGGCTGTGTCAGGTTTCTGAGTGGTGAGTACCACGTTCATCCAAGGGCAAACTGTCAGGTATCTGTAGGTAGTTGGAACAGCTTTAAACTTACGGGGTCCCGAGTAACTGTGTCAATCCTCGTCCTCTTCTTCAGATGCTTCCTTGAGCCACTGCAAAAAAATCCAGAGTTCATAAGGTGCATGCATGATTCAAGTAGTAAAGCGAGGAATATTGAAAAGACAAACTTTGCTTTTCTTCTCTTTTTTCAATTTACAAGTTAGTAAATTACTTGTCATTTCTTTCCTCAGCATTGGGAATCAGGGGGTGGGGAGAGGTTGGGATAGAATGACAAGATAGGTTAAACAGATCAATCATCGAAATAGACCAATGGATCTTCGATACTGGCAGGTCATCTAGCAAAGTTACAAGTGCTGTAACTACAAACCTGAATAAATTTTTCTGATTGCTTGACAAAAATCTTATCTGACTCCTCTGCTCCTTCCTTTTCAGAGGCCCAGTCAAGTATTGCCTCTTCTTGTATAATATCCTGATCGTACAGATGATGCAAAATCTGTGGAGGGACAAAATAGAGGAATGATATATAGGTTAGATTGCATAGGGGATATTTAAGTAGGTCAGATGCGGTATACATGATCAAACAAGAGATGTTGTGTGATAGCACAAAAAGCGTTTTAACAAGGGAAGGGTTTTCTGATTATCGCTTTTCCGGCAAGGCTGTGACTGAATTTGGTGGGTGTTCCCGTCCATCTTTGGTTTGTTGGTTTATTCAAGCAAAGATCTTGCAGTGTGTATCCATTGTTCAAGAGAGTAAAGAAGTGGCTTGCGGGGATAGCAAAAGAGGTATTTGTCGAACAAGTTTTGATCAGAAGTACTGTTTCTAGCATATCTACATATTTCATGTCACTTTTGCAAGCCCCTGGCGAAGTGACTGAGAGGTTGGAAAGACTAGTGTAACTTTTTATGAGACAGTTCAGAAGGCGATTGGAAGCTTCATCTGGTGAATTGGAGAGTTATCACATATAGTGGATGTACTCTGCATTGTTTGGGCAATATTGTTGTTTTTACCCTTTTGCAGGCGCAAAATGTAAAATTAGGGGAAGCAGATTAGGCTGGCATTTGACTCCTCCATGATTGTATAATAAGCCTTGTTACCACACCCATATCTACTCCTTTTTTTTTAACATTAAATCTTAGAGTCATAGAGTACCACCGTATCTACTTTAGTTGTATGCATTATATAATCCTTGTCATTAGAAGTTCCAAGTTCACTGAGAGTCGTGTAATTATGATCAGAATTGTATTGAGTGTATTTCATGGATTAATATAGACGTTCTAAATGATTATAAGGTTAATGAGCCACAAGTTTTATGAATTCAGGTTCTAACATTTCTGTTATCATGATGCATAGCTGTCTAAGCATAAGCATAAAATGAGTGTTGGTTTGCTCGATGGTAAGGTACAGGCATTGGTGTTTTCTCCAGATTAAGGGTGTGACATCAACCACATATCTTCATAGCCACTTACCCATCAATGGCCCTTGTTTCTCTTATTTAATTGGTGTCGGAAGGCAGTAAACTGCAAATGCACACTAAAGTGCAACGAGTTGTCGGCAAGGGGACAAAAGTAAAGGGAACTTCAACTCTCTTCTCAGTAATAGTCCAAATAAAACAAGGACATTTAGCTAGCAGTGGAATTTAAGGCTCTTTAGAACACTACACATCATGCCAACACAGCAAAAGCAAATCTACTATCAGAATTTGAGACAGCAAATTGTGAAATAAAATTTCAAAATATTCATCTACTGTTCCTTTATAAGTATTATTCACATAGACTATCTTCAACAATATTAACAACTTCCAAAATGAATTGCTTCTTACGTGTTAAGACAAGTAGACAACAAGATTGTATTATAGATTGTGTAGATCTAACCCTTTGCTACACACATCTAACAGCCAAACAACTGGAAAGAATAATTCAATCCTCTAACCATTGACTGCAAAACTGAAGCAACTTCTAAGAACGAAACAGCTTACCTGTACAAATAATGGAGAATATTCCCTGGCAGACTCCAAGCACATTTCTTCAAACTTCAAAATTACTTCAATCTGACAATCAAAGTCAGAATATTCATAAGCACCAAAAATGTGAAATAGTCGTCAAACATCGTAACTGATGGAAAAACATTTACCCCTGTGATTTTTAAGAACCCAACGTTTCTTTGGGTAAGATAAACAACCAACAGATAGGTGGCAAGTTAACACACCACTGGTCCAATTTAATTACGTAATTAATTTTCACTACCTATTGCGCCTCAGGATGGTTAAAAAAATCATTACTTTATTTTAGTTTACCTGTTTTGGAGAGAGAGGGGAAGTTTCTTTACCTCTTCATCAATGCTTGACAAGTAATATTTCAGAAGCTTTTTCCATTTCCTAACCGTGGAGACAACATTCTTGTACAATTCATCTGAAAAAGAACATATATAAAAATATATATGTGATGAATACACAAACCATATGACGGAAGCGGTCAAAGAAAAGCATAAAAGACTAGACAAAATATAGTCCACCTCCAGAAAGACAAGAGTGAGGAAAAAAAAAAGGATGGAAGAAAGTGCATCCAGCTAAATTCTTTATATCTTTGACAAGATATTAGCGTCTGAGATCAAGAATGCAATGGCAATGAATACTCAAAACTCAGTATCTAAACCATCATGTTTTAAAAGAAAAATATGAACATACAAGTACAAATGCACATGCATAGCAAACAACAGAACATCAACAAAGAGTAGAAAATTAATCTCAGAAACTGGAAATGGAAGCCAAGAGACAATGATATTGACCTAAAAAGTTCTATTTTTAATTGACTTGTAGCTTTAAGGGAATAGTGCTTCAATGCTTGACATGCATATCAAATGATCTTTGAATTTATGCAACAGATGTCCATTTGGTGGACATCCAAGTTGACAAAGTGAATCTGAATCTACACTATCAAAAGTTATTTCTCTTCTCTTTGATGAAGACAGGAAAACTAGCACCGCTCACCACAGAGTGCCATAAATCCAGTAATCTGTGTCAAGTTGCAACAGAAAAAGCAACCTAACAGATGATTACAACAACCCGGGTTATTGTGAAACACAAAAATAGAAGGAAAACTTACTAGGCGAGTCATGTGGAGCATCCAGTGCCAATTTCATCACTGAATAAAATAAAGCACCTGCACAATCTGCAGATGCCATATTGTATGACAACCTGCAATGAAATAGAGAAAGAAGGCATAAATAATCTGAACACAGAAGATCGCACAATAGAATTTATTTTTTTGTACAAGACAGACAATGAGAGATATTTGGCATTTGAATCACATCTCTGTCCTGAAAAGCATTTCTCCAAAGCTAAAGCTTATTTAGCACTGAAGATTCTACTGTGTTTACATTTTCACTAAGGGGGTCATTTGGTATGTTGGACAAGCATAGATAGTCCTGCGACAAAAACTTAGTACTAAACATATACGTCTTTAACAAAAATAAAGACTCCTGAAAAATAACAGATTGTGCACGATCTTGCGAATTACTTCTGAATGTAGTCAGAAATTAAAATGAACAACAACAACCAATCATCAATTTCACCAGTCTTTCTTCCTATGACAATATGTTTCTCCTTCTACCATCAGAAATAAATAAGGATAGTGCAAAGAGATAGTAAATGTGAAAATTTACAAGAGATAAATGCAACTACTTGAGGTAAAGGCAGGAGGCCACAAATTTACTCAGCACTATCTACAAATAATCTGGAGGTTTCCATATTTATCTTTACTTAATAATACTTTCTGGAACTCAATTCATCCTCTTATGTACTTTAAATTGCACACAAAATCTTGGGTCTAATCAGAGTAAGACAAACAACATGAGACCAGGGAACTCGTTTACAGTAAGTCTGCATATACAGTGTAGAGTAGTACAGTAATGAAAGGAAAGGTCAAAGACGAGAAGCAGAACACTGTCTTGCAGGAGACAGGCAACAAAGTAGACAGCCAAAATGAAAAAAGAAAAAGAAACAGAAGACAAAGAGGAGAGGAAAAATGCTGCTTTAACCTAGCAAAGATATACTAAGCCAAGTAGCACTTCAACCCTCTTTGGTAAATACAAGCAGAAATTAAAGAAGTTGTCCGAAGGGCAAGAGCTACAGAATATACAGAAAGTGGAAATCTTGTAATAAAACTGGCATGAAATAATGCAGCAAACAGGAGCCAACAGGAGGGAAGAGCAAAAGTTAATTCCATGAAAAGAGCTTTTCTCAAGGCACCATAGTCGATAATATAAGATATTGATATTCTAGTACCATACCGCAACGAATTAACTTCTAAGATTACATGGTCATCTGTTACATCTTCCTCTACAGCCCTTTGAAAAGTTGCTTCAACCTGTAGTAATAAATGGAAAGGAAATCTTAATCTATGATACAGTTGTACGAAATAATCATAAATATTCCCATCAAAACCTACTTCTCTTTCAAAAATCACAGAGTCATCTCTAATGTCTTCAGCGTCTTCATTGGAATCATTAGTAATAGAATCAGGTCCCAGTTCTCCAGAAGGTGGAAGAAAAGCACCATCTTCATTTGGTAAATCCGTTTCATCATTAGAGATTTGCATGATCTCAACAAGTTTATCCACAGGAATTGGTGCAACAGAGTGTCTCCATTCTTCTTCCTGTCCAGCCTCACTGACTAGCCATATGAAACCTACTCCACCATCACCAACCTGGAAAATCAGGATAAGGTATAAGAAACAAACAACTAACGCATCATAACAGCTTTGGCTTTTCAAACAAGATACAGAATTTCACACAGGTGACTTTTGTTTTTCCTTCTTTTTTTTTAATAAAGAATCTCTTTCCATTTGTTTCCCATTTTGGGCACCTGTGGACAGGAACTCAAAGACTGAATCACACCTACACGACTTTATAGCGCAGGTTCAAGCACCAGATCAGTGTCACAGATAAATTGAAAAGGATCTAAAAAGAACTTTCTATGCTTTTCTCAAAAAACTTTCTATTTCAACAAACAAACAAGGAAGTCTCACTTAGTCGGCAGGGAGGACGTTATGCATCCAAAGAAATTGGTTGGAGGGGAGAGGAGAGACATGAGGAGAAAGATCTCTGAATTGCAACAGAGCCCCATTAAGGAAGCGGAAGACTTCACCGGCAACATAACTTTGATGGTAGGGAATGACAGTAGAATCAAATACTGGAGTCACAACTGATTATGAGAAGAGATGTTGAGACTCACATTTCCGAACATTTACAATATCTCAGACCAGAAAGAAATGAATACAACCTATCCAAAGATTACAAGAACGAAGAGTCCATCAAGACAGAAGGATTGGCAAGGAAACTAATAAACTAGAAAGTAGCTAATTTTTAAGGTCTAGTTGCAATGGATACAAGAAAAGTACAATTGAAGCATTACAATGAGTAATAAGGATTTTAGGATAAGTATAAGTATGAGAGAATAAGTGCACCAAAGTTTAGCCTCCATAATTAGAATAAAGTTGATGTAAGATTACACAGAGTTGTGGTTCCTGAATGCAGACAATTCAGATATCTAGGCTATAATCTTCCAGGAGAATGGCATGAAAGATGAAGATGCAACACACAAATTTTAATTAGAAGGTTGAAATGGAGAGAGTTANTTAATCATAAAGATGCTAACAAATTGAATGTAAATTCTATAAAACAATGTGACACCAACAATTTTATATGGGAGTGTCTATTGGACCGTAGAAGCCCAATATATCCCCAAGATGAGTGTTGCAGAAAAACATATGTTAACATGGATGTGCGGACATACAAACAGGATAAGAAAACAAAACGATCACATCCGAGCGGTGCAAGATCACCTGCAATGTCAATATCCTATGTAGACCTCTAATTTGATCAAATACATGTGATAGTATGATAACTAAAAGTCTATTTGAACAGCCCCCAAGGCTTAGCTCAAGTGGCAAAAGGTGGAGGATTTGTGTCTTAGGTCCCATGTTCAAGCTCCACACCACGCAAAGCGAAGCCCGGTATTTAAGTGGAGAAGGGTAGAGGGTTGGGTCCATTATCCACCGAGTTCAGAAGGCTGTGATTGGTCCAAAGGATGGGTCACAGAAGGATCTCTAGGTTATCAAAAAAAAAAAACCTATTTGAACAAACTTCTAGAATTTCTTACTGAGAAGCACATCATTTCAATTTCAAAAAGAGAAACACATTTGTCAAAATAGCTTTTCCGAGAAGTACTCTTTCAAAGAAGCATTTTGTGATAATCTTTATTTGAGAAGTAATTTTAGCAGCAAGAGTTAAAACTTACCTCATACTCTTGCGAGTCAGGTAGCTCAGTCCTCTCTTCCTCATTCAACAGGTCCAAAGTACCAGAGACAGCTGAGGTAAATCAATTTAAGGATCGTTCTTAATTCATAAGTTATAGAGAATCTTATAAAAACCATATAACAGTAATAACAACAAAAAATTAAAAACACCAGAAGACATCATTTACCAACATGCACAAGATGCACATTTTAAGACTCATAGTTTAATGTCTAGCAGACAGGAAACTAGTTTGACTCTACCAAACTGAGAATTACAACATTTAGAATCAATTACTCCTCCAACGTCAGAAAAGGTAGAACTTAATTTATAATGGGCAGGCCAATAGCGACAAGGCAGTTGGGCAGCCAACAAGATGACTTTCTTCCAAGTAACGCCATAAGATAAAATATAAATATTACGGAAATATGTAAAATACATCCAAAAGTTAATTATTATATCTATAAATAACAATCTCGCAAATTTTTAATTATAAAAATACGATATATAATCAAGTGTTTGGAGAAAGGCTAAAAGAAAATATTCTAAAGACAAAAGGTTTCAGTATGCACGGAACACTGTTGGGATGACAGACAAGCCAAAGTCTAAAGCCTGCATGGAACACACATCACCTACCAAGGTACTTCCTATAAATACTTCACCTATCAAAGGTGTTGACACGTATATTGAGGTGATAGGTCCATGGAACTTTATCCCTTCATGCTTGCCTAAGCCTTCACCTATCAAGGTCGTGTGATTTCTTGTTCTTCAATTTCTGTTACTATCTTGTTATTTCGTCATTTCATGAATTCGTTTGTAGTATGGTTCTGTTACTATCTATCATTTTGTTACTGTCTATAGGCTCTTGTACTTCCATTATGTTTTTCTAGACTTCTTATGCCTTGAACCGGAGTTCTATCAGAAACAACCTCCCTCACCTTTGAGGTAGAAAATAAGAATTGCATACCCTCTACCCTACTGCGACTCCACTGTGTGGGACTACACTGGGAATATTAATGTAGTTGTTGTGGTTGCCTTGGGTTGTTTAGAAGCACCTCACCCTGTTCCAAGTGTCTAAATGTGTTCAAACTTCTAACTTTTATGACATTGTCCCAAAACCAAAATAATGAAAATAAATAGAGGATTCCACATTTAAGTGCAACTTATTGGTTTGATTGTCTTTCAAAATTTTAAGCTACTTCAGAAAAATCCAGCTTATTTTTATGACATTGTCCCAAAACCAAAATAATGAAAATAAATAGAGGATTACACATTTAAGCGCAACTTATTGGTTTGATGGTCTTTCGAAATTTAAGCTACTTCAGAAAATCCAACATAAGCCTCATAACATTAGTAGACTCCTCTCGGATGGGCAATCTAGTCATATTTCTCCTATGTCAAATTACTCCATAATTTCGCTCCTATTCTGCCCTAAACTTGAGTTTTGTCAAAGTTATTGATGATTCTGAACTTCCCTATTTTGGGAAAATCTAGAATTAAGGACGGAATAGGAAAGAAACAAGGTTAAGTAATTTGGTGTGGGAGTGTTGTCAAAAAAAAAAGTAATTTGGTGTGGGAGTCTATGATGATTATTTGCATAATTGAGACACCATTCAAGCATAGATAATAATTGTTTTTTCATACCGTACTTCAGATCTAAGTAACAGTTTTCAGGAGTGCATATTTGTGTGGAAGTCCTCAGGACTAATCAAAATTCAAGAAGTGTAGACGAAGAGACAAGAATGTGTAAAAACGCCAACATTATTCCACCTGGGTGTCTATCATCTAAGGCACACTATATAGGAAAATACAAGCCATATTTATTCGCTCACTTCACCAAAATACAATATTCAAAAGTGAGAAAAGTTACATGGACTTTCAGTGATCCCACTACTATTGTCAGCATATTCCAGTTCCTCATCACTATCTTGCTTGATTGGTTGCTGATGCAAAGATACCTTGGAGTAAGCAGGTACAAGGAAATTCCTGCCAATCACAACCTGAGGGAGATAGATGCTATCATTTCAAAGTAGCAAAAAAAGGGAAAGGCTGGGTTATCAAACAGACAAATATGTTGGTGCAGACTAAAAGAAAGGAAAACCAGGTACATGAGTGTGAGACATTGGTGTGCAACAGTTATTAAGTTCAATCAAGAACCGTTACCAGGGGCAAAGGCAAATTATACGACAACATACTCAGTGTGATCCCACAAGTGATGCTCTAAGGCAAAGGCAAATTATGAGGGGGAAAAATAGGACATATTGTAGTAAGCAGAAACAATCTAGGGTAGTTAAGATTTAAGAAACATTCATATCTAATCAAGAATTCAAACGTGACATAAGATCTCTGCCTCACTATTAATTGTGCAAGGTCTAAACCCTTTTTAAGTTAGAAGTGCTACCTCCATGGTCAAGTAGAATAACCCTCTACGCCACAGCTCATGACTTCAGTATATGAGTTAAGCATAAGATAGAAGCCTGATCTTTAAGTGTCAAATTTCTGCTTTTCAGTTTAATAAATCCCTTTGACGATGAGGATTTACCATGGCACTGAGGAAGGGTGGAAACCCCTGATATGATTTACCATAGATTCATTCGAACTGATCAATTTATTCACAAAGAAATGCTTAAAGAAGTGGCCCCAGATCTTAGTCAAAAGCAAGAAACATATAAAGGTAAACAGCCTGTCCAGAAAGAACCGCCAAAAAAACATGAATAATCTCGTCTCCACCTCCTAAGGGATGATGTCTTGAGGCAACGTTACGATGTGTGAATTGCTTAATTGAAATTCATCAAAAACGGGTCTGACTAGTACATCCAAAAAAAAAGAAGTGTGTAATCTTTGTTCTTTAGAGGCACTTACCTTAAAAGACAAGACGACACCAGGCTCTAAAGCTGCTCCAGACTTCATTGTCACACCGTCGCAAACTATTGAGTGCTTCAGTTTGCAGCCATCTTCAATAGTGACATTATGCCATATATAGCAGCTTTCTATAGTGACATTTGACCCAATCGAGCAACCTTCCCCAACAACTGAATTTGAAATCTCTGTGTTGTTCCCAATACTGGTTCCAGACCCAATGACAGTAAAGGGACCAATTTTCGATGAGCTGGATTGCTTAATTTCTGAGAAATGGCAGGTAAACAACAATGTCAAAAGAGTCCAGAAAAAATAACAAAATCTATATTTATTTATTTATTTGAAACTTGTGATGTTATATTCCTCAGCATTAAGGTATGCTGGACACCTACAAAAAGGTAGTAACAAGCTAAAACAAGAGACTAATTACAAAATCCTGAAAGATCTACCAATTGTTCAGCATTTTCTATACAGTGTTCTTTACACCAAAAATAGAAAGTTGCTATGCAGCTCTCTTTGACAATCTATATCACCTATACTTTTTTCACAAAAAAGTTCATACAAGATGATATGAGCATAAATTAGCAACAAAACCTCGCAAATTGTATAGCTAGCTTGCTTTATTATATAGCAAGTATTCTTGCAGCAAAACCTCGGAACTTACAAGGACATCAGATGCTATAAGAAAAAATACTAGACCTCCATCTCAAACTAGATGGAGTCAGCTACACGACTCCTCAACAACAAGCACATCAGATACTAAAGCAGTTAAAGTTAAATCCTGTGAACAGCAAAACCTGTTAGATTACCACATTTTTTGAAGCCATTACTCCTTGTTGTTAGCCGCAGTTTTAAAAATTGATATTCAATATTTCTTTTGATTAGGTAAATAATTTTATTAATGTGGGAAAAACTCATGTATACAATACATCTACCAAAAAGTAGAGAATGCCATAAATTGTTATTCAATATTTCCATCTTCAAAATGTCCAACCTAAGTTAATCCATTAGCAACATGTTCAAGTAAGCGAGAAGATAAGATGGAATTGGTCCTGACCAGGTGCTCGATACATGCCCTGCCTTTCCAATTTAGTAGCAGAATTTCCAAAAAACTGGACATCAGGCACCAAGGGATATGTCCACCGCTGAATTATGTCCTTGCTAATTGTGTGGTAACTTCTATAGTTGTCAATTCTAGCCGCATAACTTGAATGAATTTCATGACTGTAGATTTTATAACCCATTATCTGAAAAAAGAAAA
Organism: Solanum pennellii; assembly: GCF_001406875.1. Classification (NCBI taxonomy): domain Eukaryota; kingdom Viridiplantae; phylum Streptophyta; class Magnoliopsida; order Solanales; family Solanaceae; genus Solanum; species Solanum pennellii. Next base: position 99,118,980 of record NC_028637.1, read on the forward strand.
AGACGTTGAGGATAAAGATATTGATGTAGGAAGCAAGAAGAGATGCTCAGCAACGCAAACAAGAGAGAGATTTCAATTGATATAGCTAAAGAAACTTGACCATGAAAGATGGATAGTACCATCTCACTTGAACTTGGCTAAACTATTGGATACACTCGACTCTGTTTCCGCTTCTTTAAGTTTGAAAGCAGAAGGCCACAACTAGACTTTTGGATGAGTATACTATAGTGAGTAGTACCAAAAGCTTAAAATATTTTTAAAACTTTTATTTATATAATTACTTCTCCAACACACCTCCTAACATGAGGACCAGATTCATCTCAATCATTCCATACACATGAAAGGTATCGATGACACTCAAATACAACTCAACATACTTCCATACTATGTAAAAGAACATAAGAATCCAGCTAAACTTTAAGAATGGGTCATTACAGATTCCTAACCAACTTCCTCGTGCCCGTAGAACCCAATTTTCGGATAATTTTTTTTACATTAACTTAAGTGAACTTACTGGCAAGAGAACGAGTTCACCAAAATCTTAATGAAACGATTATATCTATTTACTTACTTATGTTCAAGAATAACTAATTCATTCTTTTGGCATCCTTACACAGGGCGAAAATTAAGACATCGCCATACACAAACCATTCAGACCAGTAGCAAGATTTTGGGGTGAAACGACACTAGAAAACATTTTTTCAATGCATACTTTAGAATTATGTTTTTGCTTGACCTTCTCACTTATTCTTGGGTAGAAGAATAGCATTCGTCAAGAGAAATACAATGGGTTATACATACATCATCGACAAGCAACCCCTTGACAAAATCACGCCGCAAATGTTGATAGTCAAAATTATCCGTGAAAAGACTCAAAACTTCTGGGGAGCAAATGTCAATGTAGCAATCCTGCAACCAACACTTACCAATCATTTATCACAAAAATAAAATTGAAAGAAATGACGAGCCTTCTCCAAAATAAGATGAAGACAGGAAGAATAGCATCACATGTGAAGAGTAAATTTAGCTACAAGAAACTTGGACTTCTCTTACTAGTTCATCTATTAATGAAGGTTCGTACTAGGAAAGAAGCAACAATGGCATTTAAAAACATGAGTAAATAACAAGTTAGTGAAGTCAACAAAGGAAAGTAAATAACCTCACCAAATGCAATACCTAAACAATGTTAAACTCTGCCATTTGTTATTGAGGCAAAACAAACATATGAACCACATATACTGACTATTGCAAAACATTTGCATTGAAATTAAAACAAAAAATTTGTTTTGGCAGATGTAATCTGTAAATAACATTGTTAATAAAATTCAAGCAGGAGAGGAATAGAAAAGGCAACCACTCGTACAGCTCGTCCAATGACCTCATCTTTCTCAAGTAATGAAACCCAGATTATGCAACACAGATTATCAAGAATATTGCTCAAACTAGTAGCAGTACTAGCAAGACCAGACTATTATAACAAGAGTAACAAAACAAACCTGCTTGTCATTTTGAAGGGAAATGGAAGTATTATAAGTGAGCAATGCCTTGTCAAGAGACAAATATCCTTTTAAATTATCTCCCCTGTCTTCATAATACAGCAGCTGCTTCGTCTCTGGATCAATTACCATAAAAAGCTCTTCAGTTCCAAGACGAGATTGGCGAGTTACAGGTGAAGCCTTTGATTGTTTAATGACCATGGTCATTACAGCATTGCTATCCTTTCTTCGTCTCTCCTTATGTTCCTTAAGTGCCTGTGATAGTGACATGTTGCTCACAGTATCTCCACTGACGAGGATAAAATCACCGCGTATCTTCAAAAGCCAAAAAGTTGAGTCAACTAATCACATTGACAAAAGATTACTCCAAATTTAACAATATTAAGTCTACAAGTTTAAGCACAGTGAACACAAAGAGGAAAAGGAAACATCTTCCTCATCTCCGAAAACAAACATGGACTGCACACACTGTTCAATGTCGACATTGATCTTTGATCTTTTCCATAACGGTGGTGTTCGGATCAACTTGTGTGTGTCTCAACTATTTTACCAGGTACCTACTACCTTCACCGGCACAAACACCACATACTCTCTATTCACCAAAGGCTAAGATAGATGGGAAGATATCACCTCACATTTTTTTTTGCCTCGACTAAGTTTTGAACCATGATCTCCCATGGTTTTCATCCCTGTTTGATTCATTTTACAATTATATTTCCATGAGCTTTCGCCTCTTCATTATATATCTTCAAAGCCACTTCATCAGTAGATTGTTGTTCTGCTTCCTCGGATCTCTGATGCCCAAACCTCCCCTTACTCTACTGTTACCTCTTACTTGACCAGGTTATAGCCTTTAAAACTAGTAATAATTTTCCACACTCTCGAATACACAAACTATAGTAGGAACGGCTTATCTAACCCTAAAGCATCTACATGATAAGATCAGGATGCCAATTGCGTGATAAAGTCCCAGGCATTAGGATCAAACTTTATTTTTACTATTTTCCTGTGCCTTGTTGACAAAACCCCTTATTTCCATGTGATCCTAAAAAAATCTAGAGACATCACCAGTTGTATACTAAAATAGAAAACCATAGGATAACATGTACTTTCTTTGTTCAATAAATATGACAAACTGTAACATCCACTAACTGATTTTTAATTTGAGGGGAAGATGGCAAGATGATAAGCAAATGTCATTACATACCACATGTTGCTCATAAATCAAACGCAAAGCATCTCCTGCACTAATAGCATTGTGTGATTCGATCGTTGTGACTGAAAAGTTTGGTTGGCCAAACCAATTGGACTTATCCAAATAATCCATCACTTGCTTGGAATGAGCACAACAGAAAACAAAAACTTCTTCAACACCAGCAGATTCAAGCCATGCCAAGGTATAATCTATCATAGGGGCATTGACCAATGGTAGCAGTACCTGCAATGCAAAAACCATTAACCTGTATTATACACATATAACACTACATCTGTCAATACATTTACTTCGAATAGGCACATTCCAAATTTTGAATTAACTATTTAATTATTCATACAATTAGCAACATAAAAATTAGAGCATGCAATTTCATTCCTTAGACTGAAAATCCTAAAGCAAGCTCCTTCTCAATAAAATAACACAAAAAAACATGACGAATACATCTGACTGGTACTCCAAGATTATTCTTTGATATGGTTGGTGTTTGCTTCAGACATAGTTAGAAATTTAGAAAGATACCATAAGCTTGGATTTTTCCCAATTGTTAAATATCGAAAGAAAGTTGTTTTTTAAGATAAATGTGTTCAAGTTTTACTATTACGAGAAAAAAAAACAAAGATTCAGATTGCCTGAGACACCTAAAAGAAAATTTCAGACATGAACCTGTTGATAGAAGTCCAAGTTCTTGAAACCCATATAAATTTAATGAAAGTAAAATCAGATAAGGGTATTGAAAGGTTACTTTAGGGCGTTCAAGAGTGATGGGTCGGAACTTAGTGGTGAAACTATCAGCCAAGATAATAGCTTGCAAAGGGGTACGAGCCAATTCTTCCTCTGCATCTTCTGCTACCCCCATTCCTTTGCTTCCTCCCTTCTTGCCCACCATTTTTTCAGCGTTCAACAAGAATAACTAATTCTTCAAGGGGTTTTGCGGTGCTTCTTGAAACCCTGGTGGCTCCTCTTTCACTGAAAAGTGAAAACCCCTCTCTTCAGTTGCGTACGATTTTTAGATCGGGTCGGGTTAACCCACCGTAACCAATTTGGAACCCGAAACCAATTTGTTCGCTTTTTTATAGGAGTACTACTTATTATTGGGTTCGGCCCATGCTTTAGAGTTAAGCCCAACAAAAGAAAAATGTGTAAATAAGAGGTTTTAATTGAAAAAAAAAAACATTATTCTCAAGTATATAGTTTTATAAATATGTTTTGGAGGGTGGGAATATGTCAATCTTAGTTTTATCTTAGAATGGTATAAATTTATTTCCGATAAAAATGAATTCAAGATTTTAAATTTTGAATTCTTAGATTAAAAAATATAAAAAATAAAATACGTGTGTAAAATTAGGAAAACAAAATAGAAGTTATATTGTGTATAAGTGGAACCAAATCCTTGTTGAGAAGGGCTGAAAAGCTTAAATTGGTTTTATCTTTACGACGTAGCGACTTGATCACTTAGATACTGATCCAGTTATAAATCTATTATACATTTAATAGATTTTTATATAAATAAAATATTTGAAAAAAAGTTACCGTTACTTAGGGGTGACAATTGGATGGATTGGATCAAATTTCGAATATAGTTAGTTAAGACAATAATCAAGTCAAGACCCAATCCAATCCAAATTTAATTGGATCGAAATAGGTTAGATAATGTGTTGAATTACATGTCAAACTTATAGTACGCTTTATCATTAGACATAAAAGGCAAGATAATGATTTTGTTTGGGACAAATTACAGAAATACATATCTTTTTGTTTTACTTATTTTCAGTATCCCTTATTACTTTTAAAAATCTCCAAAATTCTTTATTTCTTTAATGTATTCGAGTTGTATATTAAATGTATTCGAGCTGAATATTAATATTACCAATTTAGGGTGTAAAATAGTTTGATTTGGGTTTTTAATATCTTATTCACAAACCTGGGGCCTAGCGGGCTTGAATGGTAGGCCCAAATATGATGTTAAAAACAAAAATGGGATAATTGTGTATATAATAGCAAACTAATAACCTAAAATAAATGAAGTAGCTACTGTTTGATTTTGATTGTGCCCCATAGCAAACGTTTGTCAAAGTTTTTCAGTCCCCTCTCCCCCAAAACTCTCGCCCACCACTTTCCCTCTACTCATCTCTTTCGCTTTATACAACAGAAGTGTATAAATTGTGTTTTAATTTTGTATAAAAATGAGAGAAAATTGTATATACACATGCAAAAACATATATGGTCGTGCTATACACTTAATTATACAATTTACAAACATTTTACTTCGATTCAATTGTATACAAATGCAAATTTTACACAAATATTGTAGCGAAAAAGGCCAGCAAATTATACAATTGCAGTGAAATACAATTTTCTCTCGCTTTATACAACAGAAGTGTATAAATCGTGTTTCCGTTTTTGTATAAAGCGAGAGAAAAACATATATCTTCTTCCTATACACTTATAATTATACAATATACAAACATTTTACTTCGATTCAATTGTATGCAAAGCAATTTTTTACTCATATTGCAGCGAAATAGGCCAGCGAATTATACAATTGCAGTGAAATAGGCCAGCGAATTATACAATCTAGGCCAGCGAATTATACAATCTAGGCCAGCAAATCATACAATTGTATATGTATAGCGAAGCCAGCGAATTATACAATTTAGGCCAGCGAATTATACAGTTGTATATGTATAGCGAATTATACAGTTATATGTTTGCTATGGAGCACAATTATGCAAACTTTGCTATAGCATACAAATATTAATTTTTTATTTGCTATATGTGAAAGTTGCCCAACAAAAATCATGACAAAGTTAAAGAAAAATATATAAAATATGTTATGATATAATGTTTCTTATGTCTAAAATATTTTTAAAAATTATAGTATGTATTTAATATCTGATTGATTTACGCTTGAACTTACCTTTATAGTTAATATTAAATCAAACCACTTATATTCAATTCCTTTTTTCAAAAACCAAACTAATAGTTATTTGTTATTCCCTTGATTTTTTTGCTGTTAGGATTTATTCACCCCTTTAATTATTTTTTTATTCATAATTTCCCTCCTTTCTTAGTAATTGTATCGACTTTTCTATTTTTTTCACTTTGAGTATGCACTTTTTTTCAATGAAAATCTTAACTTAGCTGATAAAGTTATTGTCATGTAATCATGAGATTACGAATTTAAATTGTGAAAACAAGTCTTTTTCACAATACATAATAAAACTACACAAAACAGTCTTTTGCAAAAGCCTGACACTTCATTAGACTGTAGAAGCTAAAACACCGGCTTGCCATATCTCTTTGTTTACTCCTTCATTCGTTATTTTTCTTATTTGATTTTTTAAATTTGTATCGATGGAGATTGACTTTTGCAATTTTGAGATTTTGTGTTTGAATATCACTGCATAAATCTAGATACTTTATTCTTATTTATGAAAGAATGACAATAGTCCCACATCGGTGGTTAATGAGATGGGTGACCTCCTTATAAGGATTGGGTAACCCTCCCTCCTTTGAGTTAGCTTTTGGGGTGTGAGTTAGGCCTAAGACCTTGTTTCACATGGTATCAGAGCAGGGCCCGTCTCATCCGATATTGGGGTCCCCAAAATCAAAATTGCCCACGCACCAGATGCTAAGCACTGGGCGTGAGGTAGGGTATTAAAGAATGACAAAAGTCTCACATCGGTGGTTAATGAGATGGGTGGCCTCCTTATAAGGCTTGGGCAACCCTCCTCCCTTTGAGCTAGCTTTTTGGGGTGTGAGTTAGGCCTAAGATCTATTTTCACATTATTTTTCTAGGTAAAAGTTGTGCAATTTTGTGTATATGAAATTAAGGTTGAACTATTCATAATTGGATCGAAAACATAAAAGTAAAATATGGTAGGTTATATTAACTTTGAATCTCTCTTAAAAAAAAGAAAAGGAATAGGGATGATTTTGGTTGAAGACAGATTATATTGAAATTAAATACGTTGATACAAATTATATTGAGACTAATAATAGTAAAATATAAATATTTTTTCATCTGACTTAGTAACTTATTTCAAAATAAACAACTAAATAAGGAATAAGGTAATACTTAAGTTTTTATTCCAAAACCATACATATATGCATGTACATCACTAATAACATTGAGATCAATAATAGTAAAATATAAATAATTTTCATCTCTGAATTAGTAACTTATTTCAAAATTAACAACTAAATAAGGAATAAGGTAATTCTAAGTTTTTATTCCAAAACCATATATACATGTACATCATACCAAACAACTCTATAAAATTTATTTGGTATGAGAGATAAGAGATAACTAATTTTGAAATTAATTTTAAAATAAGCTTATATTATGTTTAATTTAATTAAAAATTACATAATAACTTATCTCATGATTAATTATCTCAAAATAAAAATTATTCATATCTCATATTAAGAATAAAATAACGATACTAAAATAACTAATCTCAAAATTACTTATTCAAATACGCTATAGAGTCATACTAACAATTAACAAGTAAGATGTGCCTTAAAAAGCTAAAGTTTCACTAGTTTTATATATTGTGACATTTACGATATTATTTTGCGTGTTCCTATAAAATTGTGATACTCTGTGAATAAACTCACGTCCCAATAACATATAAAATGATGAAATGACTGGTCTATTTTAAACATCTTAAAGAAAAATACATTTAGATAATTATGTCTCCACAAAAAAACATCATTTAATATCATATTTTTTTAAAGATAATATTAATTTCTTACTCATTGTTTAATATTGTATTGTAATTTGATTAGATTTGATCAGATTAAATTTATATATATAGATTATAGTGCAATAAAGAAATTGTTTCACCATTAACTAGAGATTTTAAATTTAAATTTTGAATAAGAAAAAAAAAGTTCTATTAAAAGTGTCACCCTCAAATAAAGAGTTTGAAGTCAAAAGGGTCAAAAAAATTGTCAAAAATTACAAAAGGGCACACAAGTTATTTTTTTAACCAAAAGGGCAAAATCGTTCCTGACAGAGTGATTTTTGACAAAATAGACGCCGTTATTTTCTTTTTTTAACATCGCTCCTCCTACAGTGTTTTTCAGGAAAAAAAAAAGTTCTTGAATTGAAATCACTGTTATAGCAGTTATTTTCTTTTAAAAAAATTTTTTTTTAATCGCTTGAAAGACAGCGATTTCGTTTAATTTTTGCATTTTTTAATATATTGTTGTCTTGAAGTGTTTTGTATTGCCATTTCCTTAGATGATTATTGTAAATACTTGGTTTCACCCTAATTTCTTTAATATTTTTTTATTGATTTTGGAGTTTAATGAACTCGCTGCCCGACAAACAATTTTTGAATAACTTTTTTTCTCTTTTTCATTTTTTTAAAAAAATTAATATAGTAGCTATATCAATTTAAAAAGAAATTGACAGACTCGCTGCCACAGCAGCGACTTGAAAGAACAAAAATCTTTTTACAAAATCGCTATTTAGGCATCTAGTTTATGCGGAGTAACAATGTTAATTTTGTCAAAAGCAAAATCGCGACGGAGCGATTTTGCTCTTTTGGTAAAAAAAAATTTTGATATGCTTTTTGAAATTTTTGATTTTTTTTTATTCTTTTGATTTCGAACTCCTCAAATAAACATTGTATTTTAATACAGATTTAATTGAAGATTCATTATCAACTTTCGTATACGAAATGAGAAAAAAAAATACTCCTCTATTGCTAAGTTACTTATTCACTTTTCGATTGACGCATCTATTAAAAAAATAATTATTAACGCAGTAATTTTACCTATTTAATCACAATAACTATAAAGTGAATGAACTAAAATTTATGATTTATAATAAGTTTTATCCTTTTAAAATTAATGAATTGAGGATATAGTAAATTAAAATTATACTCATTTAATTTGTTGATATAAAATTAGTAAAAGTTAAAAAATTGAATAAATAATTTGAGACGGATAGAGTATTATTTAGACTCATGGGTCAAGGATGTGCTCAATAGGACAAATTTACATACCATCAATTACTAGTACTCTAGTCTAGTCAAATAATTGTGGCTTTGGCCAATAGAAATTCTACACGCTGTCATGATGTGACTCATATCGTTGTCCAAACCACTCAATTTTTCTTTTATTGGGGGGTGAAAAAAGTTTTTTTCTTGGGTCTCAATAATTTATTTTATACATATTTTGAGACTTAATTTTTTAAAAAGTTATAACATAAATTTAAATATGTATATATTTCTAAAATGAAATACAACTAAAGAAAAGCTCATTTAAATTGAAATATACCACCTAAATTAAGACAAGAAAAAGTATTATTTTTCTTCAATTTTAATTGTCATGTTGTATTTTTTAAAAATTTAATTTGATTAATTTTTTAAAATTATATTACATTAATTTAATATTTTAAATAAAAAAAATTATGTATTTCAAAAACTATACAAAAAATTAATATAATTTTAATTTTTTTTATATATCAATATGATTTAAAAAAAAAGGACGAAACTATAAAAGTGGATGTAGATAGTATTATCTAGTCTACTCGATACTCATAGACTCAAGACTCCCAGTTTAAATAAAAGATTCTATAAGTTTTTTTTAAGATATTTTTGAACTTTTCAAAATTACTATTATCTTTAACCCGGACATAGCTCGGAGTTGTATTTTGTTAGATAATAAATTCAATTCAAACATTGAGTTTGATCTCATTATTCTGCGAAAATACAATTAGATGATAAAGACCAAACAACAATATTAATAAATTACATTACTTAATTACTTGATCAAGTATCACACTTATTTATTTACATCAAGTGTTTACATCAAATTAATGTAATTTTCATTATTATGTGATTTTAATAAAGTATAATATATATTAATTAATTAAGATTAAGTAAAATGAACTATAAATTTAAACACACAACATACATATATTGAATTGATGTAAATACCCGATGCTAGTAAGTTTATCCTTACTTACTTTATCAAATGAAAGTTGAACAAAAATATCTAATCAGATTCAATGAACAATATTCTATTGATGAAAATGAGGAGATCAATGAGCCACAAGTACTTTATGTTTTCTTGTGAATTTCACAAGAATCTGATTGAGGAAGCAAAATTGAAAAGGTTAAACATTAATTTCATCCAAAAGTTTACTCTTTTACGTTAACAAATGGAACATATATAGAAGATAACTTTTAAAGGAGTAATAAATTTATTTAGTTGAATTGTTATATTAAAAAAAAACTTTCATCTATATAGATTTTTTAACAACAATAGTTATTATCATAAAAATACTTAATGATTTAATTGAATTTTCTGTTATAATAGTCATAATCGGTAAAATATTTGTCAAGATTTAAATAAAATACTTGCGATGCATATATATAGCACTAAATATAATATAATGATAAGTATATTATTGCCACTAAATAATTTCTGCAATAAATTTTTAATTTGTTTCAATGTATATTATTGATCTACGGCCAAGAATGGCCTTAGTGCCCGTGAATTTTGATGCATTATTTCACGTGAATATTCCAACTACTACAAGATTATAGTTGTAAGCAAGAAAGTTGTTATTTATGTATTCTTCTTTTGTTCTACATTTTTTATTTTTTAAAAATAAATTTTACGTATTTCAATTAAATTTTACATAATATTTAATAAATATTAAATAACTTTGTTTATCCGAAGCTAAATTATTTAGTGTGGAAGTTGTATAATGTTCTAAGTAACATTTGAAAAGAACAGTTGTCTAATAATGAGAATAAAACTGACATTTACTAGGTTTAATTATGTCGGCAGCTATCTTAGGAAAACGTCAAGTAACATTTTTGTCACAATGTCAGCAGAATATACCATTATTATAATAATTCTTTACATTATTATGAAATTGAAAAACATTTAATTTGTAATAATTTTATTTTGTTTAATTAGGATATTTTTCAGAATGTACGAGTAGGGGCCCTTATTCTGCGAAGTGATACGCTAAATATAACAGATCGAGTTGATAAGACAACACGATAATTAAAATTGTTACATTTGTGATGAAAAGACAGATATGCAATAAAGTATGTAGATAAGAGCAAGTACATTTCGTGTTCAATCCTACAACCAACGATAATAACACATTCCATTGAGAAATATCTTAGAAATACATTTCGAGGTTTAGCTAGCGTTTGACCATAAATTTCTAAATATTTTTAGCAAATATTATTTGAGTGTATAGTTGGGTGAAATTTCACCATGTGTTTGGCTATAGAATTTGGAAAATATATTTTACCTTTATGGAAAAATATAATTTATATCCATAAGTTTAAAAAACTATCAAAACTAACTATAAGTTTGTATTACAAGTCAATTGGATGTTCGTTACAACAATAATAAATAGTGTATATGACACTAGAACAATGTGGTAATTTGAAGCGAGTGCAACAAGTATCATTTCATAATCGTGAAGTAGACGAAGCACATGACTTTGTTAGCTTGAGCTAATTTTTCATCATCAATCATATCATTATTTAATATTCACTAAATATTTCATCGCTATTTGATGTTCACGTAAAAAATTATGTAATATAACACAAACAACTACTATAGAGGGTGTTTTGGTAAAAGATAAAAGTTTGAGATAAAATTTTAATTTTCAAAAGATCTCAAATAATGAGATTTGATTCAAATTTAGTCTTATTCTATCTCTTTTCATTTCGTTTGAAAAAAGGAAGAATTCTAAAAAAGTGATATTTCTTTTCGTTATTAAATCTCTCTTTGATTATTGGCTGGATTAATTGCTTGAATAAAACTAGATCCCGTGGAATTTATTTTAAATATTTAACGATATATTTTGTACATTGCTAAAAAAATCAACTTCTAATTAGAAAATACGATTTATAAAAAAAAAAGGAACTAAAAAATCATTTAATTACGAGAATTATTCACTTCTGTTAAAATAAATATATATATTTTTAATCCCATCTTCGTATATTTTAAATAAAGTGTTTTTTCTTCTCTTTACAAAAATTATTATATTAAAACATATTAAATTCATTTCCACTCTAATTTCATAAAATTATGGACAAACGCCTACTATTTAAAAACAAAAATTAACATTAAAAATTGATTGAGATATAGTTGCTGTTGCTCATCAGAGTTGCTATCATATACGTAGCCTTTTGTTTTTTTGTATGACAGATTATCTTCCACGTTTCGTTTCTTTTTTTAGAGGAACCAGAATAAAGTGAGTAAAATGGATTTCTTATAACAATTATAAAAATTTAATTTATTTTAAAGTATATGAATGAATCAAAAGAAATTAATAATTTGACTTGACATAAGATGCTATCATCATTTTAGATCCAATACATAACATCACCTGTCAATTTGGCCTTGTCCGGTACGAATTCATTTTGATTTTCTTTATTATTATAATAATTTTTATGGCACACGTAAAATGTTATTTTATTTATTGAAAAATATAAGTTATAAAATATTATTTTCTCCAACAAACTCTAAAGTAACATCTGAGGGAAATGACTGATAAGTGAACTCACTTTGGCTCGATATATATTATTTTTTATAGAATTAATCCGGAGTGTTCGTAGTTCGATTTAAAAAATCAAATCAAATCAAATAAAAGAATAATCACAGATTTGATTATTGACAGTTTGGTTCAATTTTTTGTTTTTTTTTATTATTTAATAGTGTGAATTATTTAAGTCATACATATCTTGATAAAAATAACATCAGTACATGAATAATTCACGAAAAAATCTATTGTTGGTTCAATTAAGCAATACAAGAACAAAGTTATTAAATTAAGAAAAAGTGAGTGACTATCTTATGAAAGGTAATTTTGATAAATTGGTCTTAGAATTGTAATTGGGCTAAAATAAATGTAAAGCTTGAGAAAATTGTACGTTAAAGATTCAAGTTACTAAAAATTTAACAAAATAATTATATTATCTAAAAATAATTATAAAATTTATATATCTAATTTATCGGTTTGGTTCGATTATTTTTGCAGTTGTTTTTAGTAAAATCAAAACCAAGCCAAATACTATCGATTTTTTAAATTTAAAAATCAAACCAAATATCAATTTTTTAATCGGTTCGATTCGGATTAAAATTCAGTTTGAATTTTTAACCATAACCATGAACAACCCTAGTATTAGTCATTATTAAAGTTTAAAAGATAATTTTTTCGCTCATTTTTACTAGGATATATTAATAATATTTGATAGTTTATAAAATTAATAAATAATGTGTTATTTTATATCTATTTTATCCGTACTATTAAATACTATTTATTTTCCTACAAAAATTACTCTTATTATTTATAATTTCTTAATTTTTATATCAACTCAATAAACGATTATTATTGAAAATTTTATACTACTATCAAAAGTATTTTCAACTAAAATGTTTCCCTCAAAGGCACTTCAACAATCATTACAAGAATGATTTTTTGATAAAGGGTCTGAAAAATACTCCAAATCTAATCGAAATTGATGTTACAATACTAAACTTTATGGAGGATCTTTTATTCCTACATTATTTAATAGCGTATTTTAAAGATATATATGTACAATGTGTCTACATGGGCACATATACACCTTTAAAATACATTCTTTCCAAAAATTAATATCATTATAAAAATTTCGATCAAATTTCAAATATATTTCGAACCCTTTTCATCTAAAAAAAAAGAATGTACTATTGGTCACTATTAGAGTTAAATGATATTACTGTCAAAATTACTTTCAAACATAAATGCCTGCCTTAAAGACATTTCACAATCATCACAAGAAGGGTAGTTTGATAAAGTATATTATAAAAAAATAATGTACCTAATATTGTGTATTATTAATATCATTACTAGTTATGAGATGTCCGTATACAATATGGATCTAATATTTGTTCACAAATTTATTTTATGAATCATAATAATTAAATAATATTATATGATTTCATTCAGTGTAAAAATAATAAGAGAGGAGCTTGATTTTAAGTGCAAACTCCCTCTAAGAGAATATTTGATATGTTTTTATCACTATTAGAGTTGAACAATATTACTATCAAAATTATTTCCACTTATAGGTCAGCCTTAATTAGACAAGAAGGGTAGTACAATGAGGATAATTTAATGTAAAGTGTAACTTATTATAAGAAATAATATACTGCAATATTTATTAAATTATATTACCATCAAAGTTATTTTCAGATTTAAATATCTTTGTCTTAAAGATATTTCGCAATCACCGAAAAAAGAATAATATAAAAGAATAATGTACTATTGATCACTATTAGAGTTAAATGATATTGCTATCAAAATCATTTTCAAACTTAAATACTCAGCTTAAAGACATTTCACAATCATAACAGAAAGGCTTCAGTTTGATTATTAAAAAAAATAATAATGTACGTATTCATTATGTGTATCATTCATATTATTTTTTAATATATTAATTAAAGATATTGTTAGCTTCTCAAAAAAATTATTAAGAATGTTTTTTTTAGAATTTATCGTTATACACTACTTTTAGTAATAACTTTTACATACTAATTAATATCAGTATTAATAATATATCATATTTAATATTATTTTGACAAGCATCGACAAAGTATGAACGTATTTTGCTTCCAATTTTAAAATTATGAATTAATAATCAAGAAACAAAAATACAATAAAATTATATTAGAGAGAAAAAATAAAACGGAAAAGGAAGTCACGTTATTCCCGGAGTTTTCTGTTTATGTTTCTAGAAATTTCGCGCTTCTCCTCAAAATCATTTTCTCTCTCTGCTCTGCTTTTTTTTTTCTTCTTCTCCATTTTTGGGAGCAATTTCACGACGAAAACTCGAAGCAGACAAATATTTGAACTTTATTTTTGCACTTTTCTCTTCCATTTTTCTTTTTCTTTTTCTGGTTTCAGAAAGTTTTGAGGATTTGTAATATTTTTTCTGCTCTGTTTTGCGGCGCCTTTCAGAATGCAATTGTATTGGTGAGTATATACGAAAAATAAAAAAAGCTGAGTATTCAATTTCTGTTTTTCCGTTTTTTGATGAATTTTCTCGGAAAATCTTTGTAAAACCCTTTAGTTTCATGGAAAATGGTACGTACTTTAACTTTTCCCCCTCATTGNAATTCTGTTTTTCCGTTTTTATCTTTGTAAAACCCTTTAGTTTCATGGAAAATGGTACGTACTTTAACTTTTCCCCCTCATTGTAGGGCAGGGAATTTTTGTATTTGGAGGTTATTGGGTTTAGAATTTTAAATGATCATACCCCATGAATAATTTGGACACGAACAGTAGAAAACTATTGAAAAGTTAACTTTTTTGGGTGAAAATCTTGATTCAGTAGAAAAGAATTGATTTTTATTTTTAATTTATATTTGGTTGTTTAGAAAATCAGACAAATTTTGGAAATTGTACTGTGGGACTTGTCATAAATGTGAATGTTTTGTTCTTTGTTAAGTTGGTTTCTAACACAAGTTTTTTCAATTTTTTTTTCTTTTGTAATTATAGGTGAAAGGCACTGGAAGCTTTTTTGTTTGCATTGGTGAGAATCTTTATGTTGTAGAAACTATCTTGTTTTCTGTTTGGGTGTTCAGTAGATTGGAATAACTGGGAGATTAAAAATAGAGAATTTTAAATTATATTAGTCTAGTTGATGGAAAATCATTCTCTTCTGCTCCTTTTGTTCAAAGTTACTTTTTGCTTGGCTTCTTAGGTTTCGATTTATGTGGGATATTTTGTTTCGTGTTATGCAGAAGATTGACATGACCGGAGTCGATCGCAATGAAAACTTGGTGAAGTTGAAACAAAGTTGGTGAACTTTTGTTGTAATACAAAGTGGCAAAAGAGATGGCTTCTGTGCTGGCTCCTCTGTTTCCAAAACTGGGATCTTTGGGTACTTCAGATCATGCTTCTGTTGCATCTATCAACCTCTTTGTGGCACTCCTTTGTGCTTGCATTATCATTGGTCATCTCTTGGAGGAGAACCGCTGGGTTAATGAGTCCATTACTGCCCTCATAATTGTGAGTGTCACTCCTTTTATTCTACATGTAATGCAGATCGCGTAAACATAAATAAAATTGAAGTTACAGACTGGTGTCGCATTTGAATTTGATTCAAATTTCCAGTTTTCTGGTTATATAGATTACATTCTTTGATTTGCTTACTAACACTTACATTACATGTATGTTTGATAATTGCAGGGTTTGGGTACAGGAGTGGTTATCTTGCTTGTAAGTGGTGGAAAGAGCTCACACCTTTTGGTTTTCAGTGAAGATCTCTTTTTCATATATCTACTTCCTCCAATCATATTTAATGCAGGGTAAAATATCATTATCTTCTCTTGTTACTTTTCTTTCTTGTGGTCCATTGCATATTTTGACTGCTAGTATTGATCCCACAAAATTTTATTATTACATATGTTACTTTCCTCTTTTACAGGTTTCAGGTAAAAAAGAAGCAATTTTTCGTGAACTTCATGACTATAATGCTGTTCGGAGCCATTGGTACCCTGGTCTCATGTGCCATTATATCATTAGGTATTATTGAATGCATTCTTTTATAGGAAAATCTCATATGTTTTATTGGTTAGAGAGGTCCTCCTCCAGAGAATTATTCTGCAACTGGGGTACCTAGTCAACAGATTGATGCTTGTTGTGGTTTATCATAGCTACTGAAGGTACTTGGTTTAAAGAGTAGAGATTACACCCGGCCCAAAGTTATCTTCCATATGAGTCATGAAATTGTGATGGATGAAACTGTAATGAGTTCACTGATTTCTCGTGGATCTTCTTCTTGCTAAAACATGTTCACTAGTCAATGTGTCTGTTTCTCGAGATAATTTTTTCTTAATTGATTTTCATATGCTTTTCCACATATCAAGCTGCCTATTTGCGTGCATGATGTTTCATGTCCATGGCCTTGATAATGATAGTGAACAAACGATTATATTCCAGATGTTACGCTGATGGTAAGGAAGGAGGAGGTTATTTCAAGATGTCTCGAATTTGCTTACCTTCTATCCATCAAGCAATGTTGCAAAGCTTCTCTATACTAGGGTAGATGTGTTTGATACCTGAAGTTTTGAGCATTTTAGTACATTCACCTAGAGTTTCTGGCGCAGACATGCTACTATGTCTTTTTTTTTGGTAATGAAATCATCCCTGTTTATCCTGATCTTGGAATTGAATTTCAATGCAGTAGTATGTGTTAGTTTCTCGCAACCTTTGTTAACTAGTGTTTTCTGATATTTTCTCTCTGTTGTGTGAAGGTGCCATTCAAACTTTCAAGAAGTTGGACATTGAATTCCTAGATATTGGGGATTATCTTGGTATTTTTTGAAACCATTGTTGTGTTTGTTCTGTTGTTGATTGCTTGTGTATCTACCGCTGACCGCTCTTATTGGTCTCTCTCTCCACTTGTTAGCAATTGGAGCAATATTTGCTGCCACAGATTCCGTCTGCACATTGCAGGTACAGAAGTAGTGCCCTCATCATATAGCAATGCTAGTGACCCAATATAATGCCCTAAAGTTCAAGCTTTTGCTGCTGCAGGTCCTACATCAGGATGAGACACCCCTCCTTTACAGTCTTGTATTTGGAGAAGGAGTTGTAAATGATGCTACATCGGTGGTGCTTTTCAATGCTATTCAAAACTTTGACCTTACGAGCTTGAATCCCAGTATAGCCCTCAGCTTCCTTGGCAACTTCTTCTATCTGTTCCTTGCTAGCACTTTACTGGGAGCAGGAGTAAGCTTCACTCTGTGAGCGTGTGTGGGAAATGATGTGTCCGTGATGCATCATTCATTAAATCTTTGATATTGACTTCTAGTTTGGATTTCCCCCTCGATTTGACATTTTCTTCTTACTGCAGACTGGTCTTCTTAGTGCTTACATTATCAAGAAGCTGTATTTTGGCAGGTAATGCCTCTATTAAGGAGTCTATGGTAACATAGATTTCGGGTTTTCCTGCTGCAATGAGTTGCAGATATGCTTTGATTACAATGAATTCAGTCCTTAATTAGTGAAGTTGCCTTAATGTCACAAGAACTTCATTATTTGTAACTAATAAATGTAGTATTCTTGCAAGCTTGACTGTTCAGATATGATGCTTTTCTCTGGGATGTCGCTTGACTCTATATCAGTAACTAAATTCCCTACTATAGTTGAAAGGTTATGCCTATTTTATATAGTGAGTTCTACACCTATGGTCTGTTGGAAATGTATTTTCCTGATTATTTTGCTCTAGTTAGATTTAAGATTTCTGGCCTCATTTGCAGATGTATCTATTTGTCACTTATAGCAAACTAATAGGGACTTTCCGCTGTTTGAGATTGTGTTTCTCAGAAGCTAGGGAGAGCCAGAATATTTTTGATAGAACTGTAAACATGGTTCATATAAAAGCTTTTCATATTAAAGTTTTCATGTTCCATTACACTTTCTTATCTAGTGAAACTTTGCTTAGTTCCTCTCAAACCTGACGGAGAAACTTCTTGACCCATTCTTTTTCTTATTTCCGTACCTCTGCTTATTGCAATACTAGTAATGACAAGTTACTTTTACGGTCTCCAGGCACTCCACAGATCGTGAGGTTGCCCTTATGATGCTCATGGCTTATTTATCATACATGCTGGCCGAAGTAAGATCTTCATTTTAGCAAATTGGCACTTGTATTCAATATGCATGTTTCTGATACTAGTGACGTAATTGTTCATGCTTGCAGCTATTCTATTTGAGTGGGATTCTCACCGTATTTTTCTGTGGTATTGTGATGTCTCATTACACTTGGCACAATGTGACCGAGAGTTCAAGAGTCACTACAAGGTACAATTTTCTACTTTTCTGCCATGATGTTTTCCAATTTATTCTGCCTGGTCACCCTAGTTTTGTGCATTTATTGTCAAAATTATTTCATCTGCGATCTGCAACCTGTTATTTAGGTCATAACTGCCGAAGCCTTACAACAACTAAAATAATAGCTGATCTGATTAGCTTTGACAAATAGACACACATTTATATAGCTTATGCAAATAATCATTTATATAAATGACTGCATGTCAGCTATCACTTGTGGTAGAGAACTGACATATGTGCACATATTGCAACTAAACGTTATTGTGCTATGTTTCTGTAGGCACACTTTTGCAACTCTGTCATTTCTTGCAGAGACTTTCCTCTTCCTCTATGTGGGCATGGATGCTTTGGATATCGAGAAGTGGAAATTTGTTGGTGACAGGTATCACTTTTTTTCTTTTTCATTTTGAAATGATTGTTAGTGATATTGCGGAAGGAGAACTTTATGTGCGAAGTACGAGAGAGATGAGTATTAATGCTTACATGGTGAACCTTCCTCCCTTTTAATTTGTTGTCATACAGTCAGTAGTCTTTATCAGGTGGTTCTTTTATTTCTTGCAGGCCTGGATTATCAATTTCCGCGAGTTCGATACTGATGGGACTAATCTTGCTGGGGAGAGCTGCCTTTGTTTTTCCATTATCATACTTATCCAACTTAATGAAGAAATCCTCGGAAGAAAAAATTACCTTTAGGCAGCAAGTGAGCACTGGCTTGATCAAATTCTCTCTTATTACCAGTCTCATATGGATATCAGTACTAACTTTTGTTTTGTAGGTGATAATATGGTGGGCAGGTTTGATGAGAGGCGCAGTGTCCATGGCACTGGCATATAATAAGGTAAACGTGCGAATCATAATCTAGGCCAGTTCTGCTGACATTGTGGGAATATCAGCCCTTCATGACACTTATTTTCACATCCTTGTATTTTTTTATGTCATGAATCATTGATCATTTGGTCATGCAGTTCACTCATGGGGGACACACTCAACTACAGGACAATGCAATAATGATTACCAGCACGATAACCATTGTTCTATTCAGCACAATGGTATATACTTCTTGTCTCTGCGTTGATATTCTTTGTCAGTTGAACCATGCTAGTACATCCATTCATGCGTGAAATCCAGAATATGTAAACTATTTTTTTTTTCCAGGTATTTGGTCTAATGACAAAACCCCTTATAAGTCTCCTGCTGCCACCACAGAGGCAATTGAGTACAGTGTCATCAGGTGCAAATACTCCTAAGTCTCTAACAGCCCCACTCCTAGGCAGTCGAGAGGACTCTGAAGGTGATTTAAATGTCCCAGATCTTCCTCACCCACCAAGTTTGAGGATGCTACTTACCGCACCAAGTCATAAAGTGCATCGGTACTGGCGCAAGTTTGACGATGCATTCATGCGCCCTATGTTTGGTGGTCGGGGATTTGCTCCTCCTGCTCCTCGTTCTCCAACGGAACACAGTCCATGATGTGCACTAGAAAAATGAAATTGATGTAAAAGAAAGTCGCCAAGGGACGTCCAGTGGATCCTAAAGATTCTGTGTACACAATTGCTGACAGCTTCACCCAGGTCCTTGACCATTTGGTCCTGCTGTCATTTACATTGCTTTAGCAAACTCTAAAACTGATAAAATGTTTCATAAAATTCAGCAAAATCCCCTCGTTTGCAGTGGTGGATTTTAAGAAATGGTGAAGCTCTGGCTGACAACGGCGAGTATGTAAGTTAATCCTGAAAATGCTGTCCCAGATGGCAATATCTCTATTCAAACTTATTGTAAATTTTGGCTGCTTAGATGTTGCCATCTTCTTTTTGCGTGGTGCAGTTTCGTGTGGTATTATATATCCCATTTGTAAAGTTTTATGAACTTGAGAAAGAAATAATTGTCAGAGAGCAGAAGGTAGCTTCTCCAAAAGTCATTTTCATTTCCATAGTATCGACATGAGATTGATACTTCCATTCTTTCTGATAATTTGCCTCAACGACACATCATGACCTACCAGAATCTAATTGTTTGTTTCGTCTAGATAAGTCACTTCGATATTAGAGGACGAAACATACTATATCTTGAAATTTCAATGACAATGTACGTCTATCTCATGTTACAATTCGAATGATCACTTTCCGATCGTATCTCTTCACAAATTATTCACCAAGGAGTGATTGTGAGTACCTACATACTTGCATTTCATTAGTTCTCAGAAATCATAATAAAAGGACTAGTCCGCCATGAGATAACTAATATTAGACAGGTACCAAGAAAATATTTCCTTGATAGAGCGACCCTATATGATCTTTCCTGAGAAAATTAAAGTATCTTCGACATACTTAGCACTCTTTGGCATTCACAATAATCGCCAACTACTGTTCACATCCGTTGAAAAAATATTGAACANGTATTTGCTCTCTTAAGTGATTGTGAGTACCTACATACTTGCATTTTATTAGTTCTCAGAAATCATAATAAAAGGACTAGTCCGCCATGAGATAACTAATATTAGACAGGTACCAAGAAAATATTTCCTTGATAGAGCGACCCTATATGATCTTTCCTGAGAAAATTAAAGTATCTTCGACATACTTAACACTCTTTGGCATTCACAATAATCGCCAACTACTGTTCACATCCGTTGAAAAAATATTGAACATAAAATGTTAACCATCAATATAATTAACACTTTCAGCAAAAAGATACTCCAACTCCTCTACCTGCTGGGACGATGCAAGCTTAGGTAGTAGACGGAGATTATTACACTTTATTCCATCTAAAAGCGGCATTTACAACACTTGATATACTCTACTAGTCAATACAACAACATATCTGATCCTCAGCGTTAGATAGAACAGATAGGGGCTTTGTGAAGGAAAATTTGTCTATCAAGATAAGACATAATAACCTTTCAGTCGCAGCAGTGTATTAAATGCTTCGATCAGTAATGCAAAAGGTAGCCAAACACCATACTAATAAAGGCTACAGTAACCACATAGAGGAGCGGAAATCCAACCCGCACTTTTCTTCCGCCTTTCTTACTTGTCAACATGACCTGCAATATCATAACACCAGAAAAAGAACACGAAAGAAGGGTGGGTTAATTAAGGACACTTTTTATAAAGAACAAAATCTGCCACAGGAGCGCCACGACTGAAAGAGACTTCATCAGGTAAAATTTAGGGTAACGGACTAAAACACAATTTCTAAATCCCTCATTTTCACAGATGCACATTTTGTAAGACTTAAATGGATCCGACTTGTCAAGGCAAGGACACAATTTGCTTGAGATAAAGCTAGACTAACATGGACTCAGAACAGACACAACATTCTGGCTTATAATTATCCGAATAGAGACTTGGTTAATAGCATCCCAATCTTTTGAGGACTTCTACTAATGTCGTGATCTTAAATTAATAATATTAAGAAAATCTTGTTTAAACCATATAGGAATCAATGAAAATACCAGTTCTCTTTGTAAGCTCTCTCTTTCTTGAGCGGTAGATTTCCTCTCCTCTGTTAGCTTTGAGATGGTGTCTTTGGCCTGCAAGAGGGTAAGGAAGGGTGAGAAACAGAGCATTTATCCAAACCAATTACAGGCACTAAACCTAATTGACTCATGTTTGAACAAAAGCTTAGATCCACGGGAGAGAAATATCAAACTCTATGAAGTGTTCCAGAAGACTCGAAAAATCTTCAGCAAGAAGGGTCGAGGTTGATTTAGTTTCCACTTTTTATCCTTTTGGCATCGAGTTCATCAAAATGACTAGACAAATCAGCAAACTGTGGTACAAACTAGACTACTCTGAATTTTCATCAAGCGACCACCTTGACCAATAGATGCCAAAACTAGTACAGACTAAAATATGATAAAGAAGACGCACAGTTAAATAACAGAACGCCTGAATTAAATTCACTAAGTCTGATCTTACTATGTACTTGCCAAATATCCTCAACCAACTACTCTGAACCTTATCATGTACGGGACATCAAAAAAGAAGACAGTGCTACGACATATTTGAGCAGCGTATTACCAAGATTCTGCTAGGAAGAAACCACCCTTCTGTACTTGCAGGCAGCTGTAACAACTAAAAGAATTGATTCAACATTGCTAGATCAAGTGCACTAACATTGAACAGAGACTTCGATTACGGAAGTCAAATCCAAGTCGGAAGATATACTCGTTCAATGCTGATGAATTGGGATCCACTTTACTCCGCTACAATGTTGTAAAAGGTGGTGCGGGCTTAAGCCCTGAACAGAAGCTCAAACCATGTTAAGCGCTTCATGTCGCTTAATGTGCACTTCAGTCTTTTTATCAAGGATCTAAGGCATACTTTTTCGCCAATGAGACTAAGAGGCGACACTGTGATATTTCACTTTTATCATAGTCTTCTTTCAATCTCTTTCTTCATATACTTGTCATTCATGCTTAGAATTATGAGTCTTGGACTAAACATATATATATATATATATATATATATATATGTACATATTTATTCTGCCTTGCCCTTTTTCATTGAAGTCTACGCTTCATTTGTGTTTTGTGCTTAAAGCCTCGACGGACCTTAAAAGTTCTTTTGCGTTTTATGCTTTTGATAACACCGACCCTAACCCTAATAGACATATAGTTGATAGTGCATTTTAAGAGTTCTTTTTTAAAAAAATACCCAGAGACAATTCTGAGCAGCAGACATTAGTCACTAATACTGCTGACTGATATCTGATGTGTCCAGGTCTGACAAATCCAGGGAACCGTTAAAAAGTTCAGTGTAAACTGCTTTTGCTGCTAGCTATTTATGCAGATCACAAGAAATTAGACCATACTCTGACATAAAGAAGTGGCCAGCATATTTTGTACAAGTCTTTCATCCCTGGCTTGATTGATGGCCACCAAGGGCACTGACTACATATTGTTTTTGAAATGACAGAACAAAAGTTGTTCCAGACTGTTGAAATAAAATGAGAAGAGAAGAGAAGGTAAAAAAATCTAACCTCACTTAATTTTCGTTCAAGTTCAGTTATTTTTGACTTCATGCTTGTGACATCCTTGACTAAGTTCATCTCTTCATCATGCTTCCTCGTCTCCAATTGTGCATGCTTTCCCCCCATTTGCATGTCAGTATTTTCCTTTCTAAACTCCTTTACATTCTCATCCAGCTGGACAAGTGTATCAACAGATAGATAAAATACACCAAAAAGCTAACTCAATGTACATAACATAGAGCAAAACACTGGAAAACACAATCAGTATAAACTTATCAAGCAAATTACTGAGGACTTATTTAGTTATATGCTAGTATAGTATGTTCTAGAATTTTTTCTGTGTTTAGGTCAATAATATAGAAAAAAAATCCTTATATGATAACTTTCCTTATTTTATGCAGTCTAAACTTGTTTTGAACTTCTATGCAAGGAGCCTTCCTATGTTGTTGAACAACTAATTCAAGAAAAATTTTCTCCTTTTATTTTCCATATCTTTCATATGGTTCAGAGCCTCTACAATCATGCTACTTGGCTGCATTTTTACAACCGAACCCCACTGACATCTCCTGAACACACTTAGCATTACTCCATGTTTTTTCCATTTATACCAGTCATTAAATTTTGGTTTAGATGAATAACTTACTTCCTTCTGTGTATTTTGATTGAGGGGGTTTACTTGATCTCTGGTCAATGCTTCTTCGTATCTTCCATTGTGGTTATGTACTCCATTGACATCTCCCTGAAAAGATTTACCAATATTTAGCTTGTTGGCATTATTACCATATCAAACCACATGGTCAACAAATTCTGGTTTCCGAAGAAGATTACTTACTTCTTGATGCGAACTGATATTTTCATTACCATGTACTTGATCTTCTCGCGGTGAATCTATGTTACTTGGAAGATCACTGTGTCCTACATTGATTGGTGATAAAATAGGCGAACCAGGTGGACTGACAAGAACCACTCTCATCTTATTTTCTTGAACATATTTGCCATCATCTTTCGAAAACTACAGTTAAAGCAGTCAGAAATGGTGTAAGAGGAATACCCTTTGAGAAATCATATAATCCACTAAGAATATACCATGGCTGATGTAATATCCTCCTCAACAGTCTCTTCTGCCACAACTGTGCATTGAACTAAGAACTTATCCTTGCATGCCATATCAGGAGGAGGTGCCTTTTGTGCCTGCATGGTCACTGCATAAAAAAATGTTCAAACCCCTATATATTGCCTATGATCAATTAATCATTATTGCTAACAGGAACAGTATATTCAGTCAGAGGATTATTTGTAATAAAGTTTTCTCCACTACGGAGAACTGATGCATCACGATATCTGTAATATATATTGTATATCATCTCTCAAACAGGAATTCCTTTTGCAGCACAACAGTCAGTATTAGAGATGGACAATCAAAGCAGGTACAACATGAGTTACGGGTTGAATTAAAATTGAACAGAGAGGCTACTCCGTTCCGGATATTCTGTTCACACATTCATTAAATTAGCAAACAACATGATATACAAGATAAGGGAGTGTCCCAAATACTAGCAAATAACATTACATAACTCATACCGTGATTGAAATTGTTAAAACAAGAAACTGAATAGAGTCTCAAAGACATTCAATCAATCAAAATCCATGTTGAGCAAGAAAGCAACAACACCTAGGAGCTTCAAACAAGAAGAGATAAGTGCATGCTCCTTTGAACTAAAGCACATATTTTTTAAATCAGTAGAAAAACACATAACAATATGGGCTTATAACATCAGATTACAATTAACATTACTCACAAATAAAAAAGAAGTGAATCCCCAAAACCAAAGAAAGATAGAAGAGCAGCAACCAAGGGAAGAAGTATAAAGAGAACTGAAGCATATCTGGAGAAGAATTCTAATACTCCGATAACCCAATTATGTCCTCTCTTTTTTTCTCTTTTTTCATCTGTTAATGTCAAATTCCAATAAGCAATTGCTTCTGACTCAATTTGCTTTGCATTTTTATATAAAATGACTGTTTCGCTGGCTGGTTTTTGTTCAGGAACATGAGTTAGCCTTCGTTCTTGCACTGAAAGCTACCCAAGCAATGCAAAATGCCAAGATTCACAGCACTGAGCATTTCAGTCCTTAAGTGTGCCTTTAACCATACAAAACAATGATTTTTCTAATAACTAAATCCCCGAGGACCACTGGTGCACAGTTCAAAACTCAGTAGACAACTGGTTTCCATCCGTGTCTACCCTTTGTCACTTAAATACCAGGATATTGTCTGAGGCAGGGTTCCACAACCCATGACGTACACCTCACCCACATACGTCAAATGTTGCACCCGCTAGAACAAAGCCCAAGCGCCGAGATCAGAACACTGGTCGGTTTGAACCCGTGATGTGCACCTTACCCATACATCACATGTTGTGCTCTTACAACTAGACAAAAGGCATGGGTATCACAGCATTGGTTGGTTATTCGTCTTATTATATTTTTCATGTTCAGTCTATCTAGTAATTTCTTTCTATGTAGTACATGAGCTTTCTCTAGTGAAGAAAAGGAAGAGCACCTCCATTAAAATCAATTCCATGTAAATTCCCAAAGCTTATTTAGTTTAGGCTTATATTAGCATCCATCCTTACCGTTTCAAAATGACCCTAGTACATAACACTGAACATTCAATTCTAGCTGTCAATTCCTCTTTCATATGAAAGGAACACTAGGATTCTCTATCCATTTGATAGCATAAACAAATAATTCAAAAATAATTTATGAATTGCCTCTTGCAATACTAACTATCATTCCAGACCATCATGCAGACAAGTGATCATTGAAAAGGTTTACCTATGCTGAAGTGTCGGTAATCTCCATTACAGAATGCACCAGAACTACTACTTGTACCAAGAATAATGCGACATTCTTAAGTTGTATTTACTACTACAAGAAATTTAATGATTTGTCATAGATCTAACTCAAAACACAGGTATGGATGTGCATATGCTGCCATCACGAAGAATTATTCTTACCTGTAAAATCACAGGATGCTCTTGGCTTAATAGTTCCTGTATTTGGTCTAACACAATATTTCTTTGGACTGGTAGTCTTGACCTGTTAAAATAATTCCAACATGATACTTATCAACCTCCATATAATTCCAAAAAAGCACTCAACTAAAACAAAAAATACATACCTTAAAAGCAACATGATTTTGAGACTTATTGATTAGTCGAATAGTGCAAGAGCTTTGCTTCTTGGGTTCAACTGCAAGGAAAAATCCAACACCAATTCAGCAACAACATCCTTCCCAAAATTTATACAACAAAACTTTCATTATAAACACGCCCCTTTCCCCACTCCACACACAAAAAAAGAAAGAAAGAAAAACTAAAATGAAAACAATGAAAAGTGGATGCACATGAGCACTAGACCATCATGGGCGGGGCCACCTTAGGCGAAGGGTGGTTTGGTGCACACCCTTCGCCGGAAATTATATGGTGTCAGAGGTTAAGTATTAGCTATTATGACTTATGAGTGTATATTTAATCACACCCTTAACATAACAAGTGTAAATCGAACCAAAAGGCTCCACCTCATTAACAAAAGCTCTTATTAGAATAATTAAATCTGTCTCTTATCCATACCAATCCTTCAGTCTGATCAAGTTGTAGTATGATTGCACAGCTCATAGCAAGTGTTATTTATTTATTTTTTTAAACTAAACTACACAAGTAAGCAGCAGTAACTGGAATATGGGAAAAAGCTTACATATGAACTTGAGTTCCCTTGGTGCAATTTCCACCAGGTCGGAATACATGGCTATTTTGTTTATCTTAAAATTCAATCCAAAGTAACAGATATCACCTCCTGCAAGCAAAAAGAAATCAAAATAGCAAAAAACATCCATATTTAAATCAACAAAAATACACGCAACGTAAAAGTAACAAAGAACAAAAAGATACCTAATACAACTATTGTATGTCCGCGTAAGAATCTCATAAAAATATATGCATGCCAGTAAGGAAAATGAAAATTTGATTTTGACACGCATCAAATCCAATACATAAAAAAATAATAATAAAATTGATCCGGCGATTTGATCCGGAGTTTCCCATCAGGCTCATGATTTCAGCGTCTACAGAAGAAACGACAACGTTTTAGAAATCGTAATTGAGGGAGAGAGAACTCACCGGAGCTTCCAATGAATGATGATAATGAAAGAGGAATCAATCTTGGAATTGAATATAACGTTACTTTTGGGACCTCCTCTGATCAATGGTATCACCTCTCTCTCTCTATCTTTCTTAGAGAAGAACAAATGATGCAGAGAGAGAGAAAGCAACGTGCATTGTATGCATAGATAAATCGATGAACCCTAGGATAGGAAGAGGAGAGAGAGAGAATTTTTGGTTGTTCGGTGATCAGAAACAGAGAGAGAGTTGAGGGGGGAACTGTGAATTGCGTAAAAGGGTTCACCGAAAGGGTCCGAACTGGGGCTATCGAAACAATTAAACATAATATAATCAACCTAATTTTATAGTCGTCGAGAATTTAAAATTGATCAACTACATAACATTCAATTATAATTCTTCATTTTGGTATTTTTATTCTATGATCATGTCTTTTGTAAACTATAAATGAATCATATTTTATTTAATAACCTCCTTCCAAAATTACTTTAGATATTTTGTATTTATATTATAATTACAATTGATTTATATATAATATATGATTACTTGGATAGAAGTGATAAAAGAATTACCTAATGAAAAAATGTGATCCATCATATTGTCTTAATTTTGTCCAAAAATAATTTGTCTATTTTTCTCTGTCTTAATCGATATAATTCGTCTATATCACATATTTAAAACTTGAACAAACATATAATTTAATCTGACCAAACAAAATTACATATTTTTTTTTTAAATATTATTTGCATCCATAATTAAAAAAAATTGTTAAGTAATTTCATTAATCATAAGAAACAAACTAAAATATTAAATTGATTATAGTTGGGAGATAAATTAAGGTCTATCGTAATTCAAATTTTCAATCTAAATAACTTTTAAATAAATTTGTTAATTTATTTTGATCGACCTAAATTCAATTTAACCTATCCATATACCAGCCTTAAACTCCAATATCACAAGCAAACAATCGTGACTTTCGTGTTTTTAAAGAATAAGAAATGTCACATTCAACAAACGAATAATTGTGACTCAAATTCAAAATATATTTTTGAAAAATGTTAGTATCACTTATCAATCATATTGACTAAGTGTCTTATTTATTCTATAATCTAAAACAACATAATTATCTAAAATAAAATTGATAATGTACGTTTAAAGTTACCAAAATATTTACTTTAAATAAAAATAAATGATATTCAATAAATATATCAAGCTAAATATTATAAACATCATTCTTGCTGTATAACGTTGGATATTTTTTTTACATAAACTTTAGATGTCATTTTAAAAGTATAATCTTATTCAAATTAATTATATGTGCTTTTAGGTTAAAGGACCTTTTTGATAAACATCATAAGCATACCAATAACGACATAAAAGAAAAATAAAGCAAGAATCTTTTTATTTTCTCATTATTTGATGACTTTATATTTAAATTTTATGTCCCACTTAAATTTTTTGTAGTATTTCAATAGTTCATTCTTGATGAATGTCCTTTCAACATTTGTCTCTTTAACCAATATCTTTTTAAATTGAAAACTTTTCTTTTAAAAAATGAACAAATAATTAATAAAAGGTTGAACTTTTTGTGTCATGGTGCTTCTATCAACCAAGTTCCTTTCAAAAAAAATTCCAAATGTTCCTACCAAAAATTATTCTAACTTTTCACAAAAAGAAAAAAAATATCATAAAAAGCTTAATTATATGATCTTTTCCTAAGTTTGAAGTTTGCCTAAAAGTGATCACATATTTTACTCATTTGGTTCAAAGTAAAAGATACAGATAAGAACACATACATGCAAAATAAAAAAATAAAAAAAATCTATTCCATATATTTTTACAATAAGAACTCCAAAATAAGTCAATTTTCTTCTTATTTAAAAGAACTAGCTTGGCTCTTGCAGAACCATTGAAGTATGAAAATTATAAATGGTACTTATGAATTTTTTTAATTTCTCATTTGATGTCCGACACTCGTATATTTCAAATCAGATCATAAATAGTGGCTTGATTGTCCCCATAAACCCCCTTATCATGTGTGTATGTAGAAAGGAATTTGTGTTAGATTATTTTTATTTATAAAAAAAAAGTAGTATCTCCAACCGTTTTTTTCCCTTCAATGTGACTCAATCATTTAATTTGAACAACTTTATTTTAAAAAAGAAGGTAGATATTTTAAAGCAATGTTTAATTATTCACTCCATTAAATTAAAGATTAAGAAAAACATATTTTAATTTCTTTCCATATGATTCACTAATCAAAATAAAAAAAAATTGAAAAGAAAAAGAAGCCAGTGCATGATCATAATGATCACCAACTACTTAGATGCAAATTAAATTACTCTCTTTGTAAGTAATAATAATAATGTGGTTTTGTATAAACACATGCAACAAATATAGGTGGGGCAACTTTTACTTTACATTCAATAATGAAAATGAAATATCATCAGTGGAGTAGGTTGGGAATATATTTTTAGCCAAATGAAATTAGAAAAAAAACTACCAACTTTTGCATACATTATGCAAACAGAATTGATTCTTCAAGTTTCCTCTATCTCTTATCTTTTTTCAACAATATGGGTTTAATTGGGTATGGGCCACCAAACCTTGAGATGCTTCATTTTGTTTTGTCTTTGTCTGTCTTTTTTTAATCTAACACTATATTCTAAATTTACTAATTTAATTGAATTAATTCAAATTCACGTCATACAAGATAGATCTTAGTGATTTCTCTTTCTATTGGTAGAAACTTCATTCTCACACGAGATTTTTAATTAAAGGTAGAGAAATAATTGAAATTTAACAGTGTTTTCAAAAACGTTTTTGAGGCGAGTCCCAGGGCCGGACATACAAAAAATGCTTCGGGGCGTAAGTTCTAAAATTTGAGGCGTACGCCTCGAGCATAAAAACGTAAGTTCTGGGCGTAAAAACATAGGCGGGGGCGTTTTTAATTTATTTTTTTGATTTTTTTTTTGCTTTATTGATTAATAGTACCTTATCTCAAATAAACATCATAATATAATTTCTATATATTATAGGTTATTTATAAATTTTTATTTGTAAAATCATTGAAATGTTTACTTTTGCTTATTTTATTAGTAATAAAACTATAATATTGAATATACATGAGATTACACTCCGTAAATCCATGAGACTTACACCCCATGTCTGAGGGTTATGCCTCGCCTCGTACGGTATAAAACGCCTCGCCTCACGCCCTCTTTTAAACACTGATTGAGAATATATATTTCTTGTAAAGATGGTGATTAATGATTACTCGTAATAGACTCCTCCATTGAGAAATTAACTCACGAGGAATATTAACAAATTTGGTTAAATGGATGATAATGAGGCCAGTTGTTGAAAAGATTGATTTGTCTCCAAGTTACATAAAGAGGCAGTTGAGAAATATGTGAACAAAATTGGTTAGAGTTGGCTTTTAATTGAAAGTGACTAATAGCATGTTCACATCATTTAAAATTTTCTTTTAATAAAAGATATATTGGTGCAACTGTAAGTGCTAACAAAATCTGTTTTTGTTCACATGTTCATGGTGTTGGTTCTTTATGTGTTAGTATCATTAGTTTTTTTTTTATGGCAACGGAAATCCGTCCCCAAGCACAGGGTGAAACCTCGCAATAGCTTGCAACCCACGTAAGAAAGAAAACCCATACTAGACAAGGCTGGTGCAACGAGCTCGACCCTAAAGGCAAAAATCCCTTGCTTTCACTAATAAGGAGTTTCGAACTTGAGACCTCCAAAATGAAAGTCTCAAGCCCAAACCACTGGGTCATCCCAAAGGGCATGTGTTAGTACTTAGTATCATTGATTTAGGAACTTATCTCACGTATGCATAAAGTATATTTTTGCTCTATAGTAGCATCGAACAAATAGTGGTACAGTCATTGAGAAGTTAAATATTACTTGAAAGGAAACTAATTTTACCATTTTCTGAATTCTCTAAACATGTTAATACATATTTACACATTTACAGCATCCAATTCACCTTCATTATTTAGAAGCACTTGCTGAATTACTCCCAATCGACATCAAAGAAGCCAGCATCTTTCATTTCTGAGTAGTATACATTCTCCAGATGCAAGTCGTCCTCCTGCACACATAAGTTAGAACAGAGCAGGTAAAGAAATATCTTACAGTCCAACAATGTAAGCGCTTTGCAGGTCAAGGATACACATGGGAGGGACATAAAGTGAGAATGAGTGATGATAAGTAAATGATACCTGCAAAAAGTCCGCTAGGAAAGTAATATACAGAAGAGGAAGGTACATGGCATGGTAACATATGACCGTGATATTGTACAACCTGTAATGAAAAATGAGAATCTCTTATTAAACTAAAAGTAGCTTAATCATACATCGGATTATGTCAATTCCCCAGCTCCCCAACCCCCTTTACTTGTACTTGTCAAAATTGCATGTGATATCCTAATTTCTGAACTCATACTATCATTAGTTCCAGTATTAAAGTATGAATGCCCTTAATAATCACAATAGATAAGAAAGAACATCATCTGAAGTCATTAAAGACGGCCTACCATATTCCAAATCCAGTCCCATGTGCTGCAAGTGCACATGCAAGCAAGGCAGTTGCATTTACGCAAAACATGATGGAAATATAGTTCTGGAATGCAGGTCTTGCTGCAACGAGAGAAAGATACTAATAGTAAGGATACAATAGTATAAGTTCATAATAGACCCCACATAAATTCATGAGATGAAACTGACCTGGCAACCTTTCTCTCCATGTAGATCGATACATAAAAAAGATGAGGCCATATACTCCAGTCAGCAGCAACTTGTGAATAACCCATAAGGCCCATTGTGAGCCATTGTTGCTAACATCAAACAACTGAATACCAAATCCAAATAGGTATAACCCCTGGGAGAATAAATAGAATGGGTCAATACCTCTAGTGTGATATAATTCACAAAAGTAAGGCGTGCGACTCTTAGTGAGGATGAGACACATAAGAAGCATGTCAGAGGTGCTGAATGCTGACATGAGGCCCTGATCCTCATAGGACATAAACAATTTGAAAGCAACTGAAATAATTGGGAACTAGGTCATTCATCTAAAAATTCAACTAGGATATAACCAGCAACATGACATGCCACAGAAACTTCCGACTTTCAACTTCTTTTTGTGCCAGATACCTCCTCTTTTTTTAAGAGCTGTTCAACAAAATTAATCATTAAAATGCCTCCCCTCTACCAATTTAAGCTTTTGTATGAGGTGATCGTTAACATGGTACCAAAGCATAATTCTGGTTTCAGAACTCACCGCCACCAAATGAACAAAGGTGTTTCCACAGATTAATCAAATAAAATAAAAAAAAATAAGGCCCACATGTCACTGGGGTGTTAAGACATAATTATATAAATAAAAATTTCTCCTCTCAGACTACTTAAACTTTTAAATGAGGTGATCTATCAAACCCACAGCAGGAAAAGCTACATAAATTTGTTCAGAGAAGGAACAAGGTTTTACTTGAGCATATTATGATGCACAACATTGCATCTGCTGACAGATAAAGATGCAGATAATAAAGTATATTTTCATGCAACTAATAAGAAAGCATGAATACATGTTACTTAAGTATGTTTCTGCTTGTTCTCATATATACATACACCGTCTTCAAATTGAATCTTTTATTTTTTTGACAAAGGTAACAAGTTTGTATATAAATCTTCAGTACTAAGGCTGGGATCCCAACAAATGCATAGAGAGCATGAAGAGAAAAATATGACTCTTTTTTTTATTATAGATTTTTCGCCTGTCACTTATTGCCTCCATATACATATCCTTCTCAAGTTAAATCTCGCTCATGATTGGGTGACTTTTTTCTTTATCCTTGTTTGACTATCTTCAGATCCAAATTGCAACTTGAACTACTCCTACTCAGACTGCAAATGTACATTCAACTCTGGCACACCACGACATTGCAAGTTGATCTTATGACTAAAGAAGAGATAAAGTTGTATTGACAGGTTACTACATAAATCTACACAACCTTTTCTGTTATATAAGAAGTTCCATGACTTGCTTTCAGTGAATGGCATTTAAAACACATTCTAATGAGGATAGTTTGAATTTCACTATTGAGCCACATGATATTTTATTTTTGAAATATTTTTATAATCATGGTGTCCATGCCAACTAATTAGCTTCCGAACGGGGGGCATGCTTAATTAAAATAACTTGCAAAGAGAGGTTTTGACCTATGAAATAGATGATTCTACATGTGCCAGGAAGATCAGGAAACAATATAGCACCTATATCATTGCAGATTCTAGAGAATGTTTGGAGTTATTCCTAAGCCTTTGTGGTATTACATGGGTGACGCTCCAGATTTCCAGTTAAAGTAGCATGTTTGGAAAGGGCTGCAACATGGGGGGCATGCTCAACTCAAAATAACTTGCAGAAGAGAGGTTTTGACCTATGTACTAGATGCTACCTGTATCAAGAAGATCAATAAACAATTTGGCACCTATTTCTCCATTGCAGATTTTCTAGAGAATGTTGGGAGTTATTCCAAAACCTTTGTGGTATAACATGGGTGATGCCTCAGAATGTGAAAGGTATAATGGAGGGTTGGCAGCATCAGGTGATACCAAAAGAGATAAAGCACACATAGAGAACTATTACACTGTGCATCTTATGGATAATATGGCTGGAGCAGAACAAAACTTGCTTTGGAGGGCAGAGAAATCACATTTCTATCATTACGATAGATGTTTTCAAAATCTGTATTTTTGGTGTAAAGTGGCTCACTAGATAGTTCAAACCAGTATATGGTACATTCTCCTTTGTAGTGCTTACCGGTTCCCTCTTCCCTTTCCATTCAATATTCCTGTATCATCCACATTGGTCACATCCCTTTCTGTGTCCACTCTTCCGTTTCCGTAGCAACTTTTCAATTTTCCCACACTGGACATGTCCCTTTTCCTCATAACATAATAAGAATATGAACATTTAATCCTCTTTTTCTTCTCCTTCTTACTTTATCCTAGCAGAAAAATCATGTGCTAGCCATATGAACTTGGCTTTAAGCTATTGCATAAACATGGTAACAGCAGCGTTAAGCAACAAATAAGTGAAAGTTCGGTGATTAAACAGAACAGGATCGCACCTTCAGAGATATATCTAAACCTACTACAATTGCAGAGATTAGGAAAGTCTGTGTTAGCGCCTCACGTCCACTAGCGTGGTTCCCTTGAAGTAGAAAGGCTATCAAGCTTACTTCGAGAAATAGCATGCCAGATGTTGTGAACAAGGAGATGACACTCCACATGAATTGTTTCCCTGGAGCACACTCCCAGGCCTGCGCGAAAAATGGGTTAAATAAGATAATGACAGACACATAAATCAATTTCGCTTAATTACAGGTTGATCTTTAGGCAAATGTGCACCAATCACTACAAATTTGACAGCCAGAAGCATCAATACAAAATCAATATTATACATATTGTATTTAAATGGAGATATCCTCTTCGTGAGAACCGAAAGAACCATGTTTTTAGAACATAAAATAGAAGCTTCAAGAAAGCAAGAAAGAAGCTCTTTTACTTGGTCAAGCCCATAAAGAAGCATTTAATGCATTAGGGACCAAAAACAACTCTAAAAGTTGTAAATGCTCAATACAATACATAACAGGACATCATGTAAGGCACCAACACCCAATGAGTTTGGGATTATAATCTATAGAAATGCTTGCGGAACAATTTGCAGCCCATACGGGAAACAAGTTGGAGATAACAGCCATCAATGTGAAGTCTTTTGCAGTAAAATAATTCTACATGACCATGCCATAAGCAGGATTTACTACCTTTTCTTTTGTTTCTACGTTTTTGTTTCATTATTCCACTCTATATAAGAGTTGTGTTTTTCCAAGTTGAAGAAAGCAGGAACAGACATTGTCAACATATTGACAAAGGAAGTTGCCATAAATAAGTCCAGCAAAAGCTGTAATATCCTTCTTCTGACAGTTAGCAAGCAAGGATGGTCATTGGCACATTTCAAAAACGATAAAAAAAATATACATACAGTAACTAGTAACAACTCACTAACCCCTAACTATAGCTAGAAATAAAAAATCCAAGTAAATGGCGATCGTAATTTTTTTCCATAGAACATTGCTTTGCTGCTAAGGTAAGACCAATCCGATGTATGAACATTATTACAGGAAGTACAAATATCAGAACTAAAAATTATAAAAAGTTAGTAATAATCAAACAGTTAACAGGATAACAAATAGGTACCTGAATAGAGCACCAGGCCAAATTGAAGATGCTAACAAGCCAGAGAATGGCATAGAGAACAGCTACTACATGCGATCGACCATTAGAAACCTTGGAGAAGCTTCTCTTGGCTTGGGAAGCCAAGTATATAACAAATAGTGCTGAAGGAACTATCATCAATACATTATGCCACAAACCGTGGCACTCCACGAACCAACCGCCGCCGCCGCCGCCGCCATCTCCTCCTGCTCCGACCACGGCTGTTGCGAAAGAAGACGGTGACAACTCCGCCACTATGGATTCAACAGATCTCATCTTCCAATCAATCATCAAAAGCCCTAACTTCAGCTAATCCCTTTAATTATAGATAACTGATCAGGAGTTGGTAGAGAATTCTAAATACAATCGGATTCTTTTTTGCGTCGTTTTTTAACGAAATAGAAAAGGTCAAACTATTTGGTAGCTAGCAGAGACCAATTTAATTAATAAGTTATACTAATTTAGATATTTATATTACAATCTCAGCATAATATAACACATCAGTTTTCTCATAATTAATTACATAAAATTATTTAAATAGCAAAACTAAAATTGATATTTATTTTATATATGAAGAGTAATTTTCTTAGTCATCAAAAGAGTAAAAATATCCTACTAATAATAGCGAAATTACGGTTGCGTTCTTTTCAATTTTGTTACACAATTGTCACTCTATTGTTAATTTGTTTATCACACTAATTTTTGTAGTTATTTATTTTTTTTCAACACGTTGTAATTTTTTAAAATATTTTAAGAAAATATATAAGTAGTTCATATAAATAAAAATAAAATAATCAAAAATCTTTTGTCTAATATTTTTTTAAATGACACTATGTAAAAGATAAATGAAAGAAAATAACAAAATGTGTGACATTACGTACGAAAATAGTGAATTATATTTAATGTAAATTGTTTCTACACTACGTACGAAAATAGTGAATTGTATTTAATGTAAATTGTTTCTTTCTAATAATGTGATGACGCATATTTGCACGTGTTTCCGTTATATGTCGAGTTATGTAACTTATTTTGTAAAAAAAACCTAGGCTACTTATACTTTTAAGTTTATCTTGACCGGTTATTGTTCGATTTTTGATCTCGTGAAATCACATATGTCATCTTTGCTAATCAAAACTAATATGTTCCTATATATATTTATTAAGCATTATAATAAAATAACTTTTAGCGATAATGAATTGACACATTAATAAAGAATGTTAAAGTTTTTATTGACATTAGGTTAGTGTCATTAGATTTAAATGTCGCTAAAGGCTTTAGAAATATATATATAAAGAGTGTTAAGTATCGCTTAGAATACATATTTAATTAGCGATAATTAAATTATTGCTGTAAATTAATTATCGTTAAAAGATATTTTTGATGCAAATATGAATGCCCTGAATTGAAAGTAAAAGTGAGGAGTGAAATATTTACTACTTAAATAATTAATAAACTTTTTCTATCAACATATATATATATATATATATATTTATGGTAATTAAAACAGCTCAATTATTTGTAAAATTAAAGGTGTAGTGTGATATTACTTCATAGGGAATGAAACATGTGATTAGTAAAAGCAAGTGGATTATGGCTTTCTTCTTCTTCCTCCTCCTCCTCCTCATGGAGTTGATGAATTGGGTCAAAACTTGGAGAGTTATTAGCAGTACAGGTAACTGATCCATGCAGTTGATGATCAAAAATATTATTAGTAGTAGAGTTATTGAAATTGTTGATGAGGTTAATATTGTTGTTTGAAATAGAAGAATTGTTTGAGTAACTTGGCTGTAGAATTGCAATGTGTTGTTCTTGTGAAATATTGTGATACGCATTTGCCATTGCATATCTGCTGTTCATCACCTGTGTTTGCACTATTGCTAGCTCTGATTGTAACGATGCCACCTACAAAATAATTGCACTACCTCATGTTAGTCTATTAGATGAACTTATACTCCCTCCGTTTCAAAATGAGTGAGTTTGTTTGATTTGATACAAAATTTTAGAAGAAGATTTTTGAATTTTATGATCCTAAATTAAAGTTATATCAAATGTACTAAAATCTTCTTTAATTTTGTGGCTTTAAACATGTCAGTTTTTGGAACTTTTTACCAAACTAATTCATTATATAAAACAATTTACCAAAACAATACATTTTTTTAAAATTTTACAGAACTAGTATATACGTATTTCACAGTAATGTTTTAGGTTATATTTTATCTTTTTAAAACAAACAGCGTTAGGTTGTTATACGTTACTGTGAGTAACGTTTTACTCCTAAAATATTTTTTTCAGTAACATTAGTAAAACGTTACTATGAGTAGCGTATATCAATCTAACACCATTAGCTTTTAAAAAATAAAATATACCCTAAAACGTTACTGTGAAATACGTTTATACTAATTTTGTAAAATTTAAAAAAAACATATTATTTTAATGAATTGCTTTATATAATGACTTATTTTGGTCAATACTCCATAGTTTTTGGACGAAGAATATTTTACTTTTTTTTACACTTTTTCACCTGTTGTTGCAGAGCAAGAATGGTTGAGACACAACCAAAGACAGGATCCGAGAGCCTGGCTTGAGCTTCATAAGTAATAGTAACCACCGCGTCTTGCCGCCGGTTAGCCGGAATGTGCAACAATAGCTTAGACACATTGCTGGCTCCAAACACCTTGTGCACGGCTGCAAACCGAGCCGCGCCTTGGTCTGAGCCAAAGTAGGGAGCGAAAACGCAGCCATTGATGCATTTTCTTCTCAAGAACTTGCATGCACCACAAGGGGCCGTGGAAGCTGGAAGAACGCCCGAGGCTTGCTGCTCCACGGCCCCTGAAACACGCTTTCCAGGGCCCTTACGCCGGTCGGCGCCATCACTTGGTCGCTCATCCATGTGGTGGCTTTTGTTAAAAGGGAAAGTGAGAATGTAAATTGTAATTAAAAGGGTGTTTAATAGAGTTGTTTATAAGAAAAGGAATGAAGAAAGGCACGTAACTCTCGTGAAGGGTTGGCAAAGGTAGAGACGTTAAGGTTGGTGAGAGTACTTGAGAATGGGGGAGGGAAAAAGAGGAATGTAGTAAGTACTTCTTGGGTGTGAGAGGCACGTGCAAAGAGACTTTTCTGTTTAATTAGATTATTGTTACGTATTATTCCACAACATAAATATGATAATATTATATTATTATTTAAGTAAATTCATTATTATTTAATATCACACGTTAACAACTTAAAGGTTAAACCTGCGAAATTTTGTGGGCGGTTGAGGTGGGGTTTAAGTTTGTTATGATTGGAAGGGCTGTCTGTGAAGTGAAGACACAAGATTTATGCGGCCCGTGGCCTGTGGGAATTTGGAAACCAGACGTATTTAGTTATAATCATGTACTATGTCATGCTTTCTTTGCATTTGATGCAAGGCTTTAATTTGCACATACGAGTATTTATTTTCTTATATGTAGATGAAATATAAATATATATAATTTAGATTAATAATGGAGATAGCCGGCCGGATGGGGGCTACGAGGGGTCGAGCGAGGATGACATGTTGTACGGTATGGAAGATACAATAAATGCGAATATCATTCGTTAAATTTATTTTTCCTACCGTCAATTAATAATTTCCTCATTTTTAAGCAATTCATTTTTCTATAGAATATATTTTTTTTTAAAAAATTGTTAACCAATAAATATTGGAAACGAAAAACACTTGTTCTTGCACAACATTATTTATAGTTTTTTCGTTGCACGACAAATATTTAATCTAGAAATTGATGTAAACGTGTCATTTTTTTCCCTCCAAAATTGAAAAGAATTTATAAAACGTTAAAGAGCATTGGAAATATAACTATTTTGTTTATTTATTATTATCTATATACTAGATCACCAACAATATTTATCCTCGTAAATCAACTTGTAAGTTTATTTAGTAAAAATATTTTTTTAAACTATTTTTAAATTCGTATACCATTAAAAGACAAAAAATATTTAATTTAAACATTTTCTATGATCCTTATTGAAGGTTAGTTTGTTTTTGCATTTTAGAAACTCATATCACTAACTAATCATATACTAATATTTATATATTACAATATATATTTCCTACAAGATAAAAGTAATAACACATTTAGGGGTGGATATTCGGTATTTCAATTTGGTTTCAGGTTTTTTTTTGGTTTTTTCGGTTTTCGTTTTTTGTAAATTGTGTACCGAATACCGAAATATTTTGACTCGGTTCGGTTTTTATTATTTCGGTTCGATTTTGTTATTTCATTTTTTTAATGGGCCTGCTTAGTTGGGCTTTTAAAAATTTACAAATTTTTTTGTTTGATTTTCAGCTTAATGGGCTAAAAATAGTTATATCAAAAAGTCTTTTACTTTTTAATTTTTTATTTTAAATTATAATATTTATTATTTAATATTAATAATTAATATAATATAAATATATATAATAATATAATATATTTCGATAAACCGAAATACCGAATTACACAAAATCACATACCGAAAACCGAACCAAAATACCAAAAAATACAAAAACATATACCGAATACCGAATCGAAAACCGAAAAATCGAAACCAAAATACCAAAAAAATTTAATTCGATACGGTATTTCGATTTTCCGGTGTTTATGCCCAGCCCTAAAGACATTCATAAATATTCTCACGACTTATTTTAATATATATTGAACTCTAATTAGCTTTGTGAATTGCTATTGAGTTATTTTTAATAAGGAAAAATGATAATCGTGTGTAGTGTCTACGAGTAGTTACTATTGGGGTTTATCTTGCGGCCCAAACAAGTCTTTCTAACATTAGGGCAGGAACGGAAGAAGAAGGGCTTACTACAGACCTTCGTTTTCTTCTTCACAAGAAAATCTGCATTTCTTCTTCATTAAAGGGCTCCAAATGACCAGCAGAAAGATTGTGCGGGACTTGTTTATCTCCAAACAACCTGTTTTCCGCCGAATATTAGCACCGCAACAGGTTCTTGTTGTTTTTCTTCTTTATTCAATTTGTGCTTAATGCTTCTTGTTTATAATTTGTAAATTTTTTTTGCATTAGGTGGTTTCGGGTAGAGTTACAACAAATTTGAGGTTTTTTGGAGCAGATAGGTATCTTGGTATTCGTCATTTCGGTGTATTCAATGAGTTCTCCAAGAAAGTTAAAGGTGAAGTAGACAGGTATTTGCTCTTTCTCTATTGCTTTTCATTTCAATGCTCTAATTGTTTTACTTTCTTGTATATTGGTAATTGAAGAAGAGAAAGGGATTTTGTACCAGCTAGGGAATTCTATTATTTGAATTAGAAGTTCACTTTGTAGCTAATTTTGTGATCAACCCCGGGCTTGATATCATTTCAGTAGTTGGTGAAGATGCGCAAAAGATATATGTACAATCTAGGTATGTAGCCTACCAAACTATCTATACAAAAGAATTAGTTAAGCCAAAGTATATATGAAATAAAACAAGATATTGTATATCTTAAGTATGTTCCTTTGATGGACATGGTGGACACATAACTTCATCTATCCACAGCCTCTAAACTATCTTTCGGATTATCAATCAATGTCACATTGAGAGAATATCCCTTCCCAAAACTATGAAGCTGCATGCTCTATAGTGTAACAGAAAGTGAATCAAAATATGCTCGCACCCTCTGCACTTAAAGAAATGCATTTATTTTTTATTGGATTGTCTTCATAAGGATATCATTTCGCGGGACACACCTAAATAAAAAGGAGCGACTTTCTTTGGTGCCTTTGTGTGAGAATCTCCTTTTACGATGTCTTCTTTTCTTCTCAATTAATTAGACCGTAGGAATAAGATTTTAATGACAATGTACAC
This sequence comes from Solanum pennellii, assembly GCF_001406875.1. Lineage (NCBI taxonomy): Eukaryota > Viridiplantae > Streptophyta > Magnoliopsida > Solanales > Solanaceae > Solanum > Solanum pennellii. Next base: position 99,160,853 of record NC_028637.1, read on the forward strand.
ACACTAACCGTCTTTATACCATCCTACCCTTCCCATGTTCCACTTGTCAGATACTCAATCTGAATAGCTCCTGAAAAGCTAAATTCCCATGTTATTCTCTTGTACGATTTCAAACGTCATGTTAGCTACAAGCTCATATTGCATTCATATTATGAGCAATAGCTAACACCACTGATCATAGATTGCATCTTCATGCCACATATCCAACCAAAATTTGTCATTCCGAATGACAAAGTCAATGAATCTAAGGAAGTCATCTTTTTCTTCATAATCCCTTTCCGCAGACGTGCTCATTAAATGGCTAGTCGCTTCATCTGGAAACCATTCATTCATGTCGCATATTTAGCAACTATTACTTTCTTAATAATTCATCTCTTTTTGTGTTTATCTCTACCACCATTTGTGTACATGGCCATATTAAATACAATAGTATCCTGACCCTTAGACCACTCTAAACAGATATTAGTTTCTTTTTCTCCATGAAATGATATTGCTTGTGGCAATGTTTTTCTTCCTAGAGAAGATTCCTTATCATTTTATCCTATGTTCACACTATTGTCATACAAAAAAGGGGGCACACACAGGTATGTGGATATGCTAGACAATGTAGTTTTTTCAAATATGTTGTTTCACTCTTAGGCGGGCTATGTCTTCCACTCAACTTAACTTGCATTCAACATTTTTTATCATTGATTACTACATCTTTATCTTTAAAATCCCCAACAGAAATGGCTACCTAGCATTCATTAGTTGGCTAGATCTGTCGAAATGAAGTATGAGGAACCTGATTCTGAGCATTTCTTTTTTTCCTTGGGACCGGGTGATATGGGGACATGTTGTTATCTTTTGAAGTGAGATGGTAGAGAATACAAATATTTCTCAATTTTATGATTATCAAGTTTCTAGTGTCCGTGTCGCGCTCTCCATCTATTTACTTCTAAGACTTTGTTGGGGGTGTCACTGGGTTTATTCCTCAATGCTTATTGCTGCAGTAATCAAGAATTCCAACAGTCAGTCAAGGTGTTGAAGGAGAAAGCAGAGGAGTTAAAAGGGGTGAAAGAAGATCTTAAAACAAGGTGCCTTTTAGATTTCCTTTAAATGTAATTTTAAAAGGTTTTAGCCTTTTCTTTAAGGGGCTGAGACATACTGTTGTATGTCAAGGCTGGCAGAACTACCAATGGGGACCCTGAAATGGTGAACTGGCAAATGCAGAACGAAGCAGACAACTGAGCAGCTTTACAAGCATGTTGATGGTGTTTGGACGGAAGCTGAAGCTACGGCAAAAAAGGTAATACTGTAATGGTGCACCCTCCATCAGGGTGCTGGTCTAATATTTCGTTGCTGATTGAGATTTATCTAAAATGAATGCTCCCACACATATATTTTTCCTCGAGACTATATTAGCAGCTGTTCATGGCTGTGCAAAGCTGCTTCTAGGTATCTAGATGGTATGCCAGGTTGATTCATATTATTCTGTTGCCTTTCTATAAAATAATAAAAATCTATTATCGGAGATTCAGAGGATGCAATGAGTATAAAAGCACCCCTCTACCCCCTCAAAAATGAAGGGATATAAAGCCCAGGTATTACATCATTTACAAACTTTGAATTGCAGAGGCAAGTTAGATTAAATGGACATCTATCTTTCAATCTATCTGTGGAGTGTAAAAACTTACGGGACATTCTTGATTCCTTTCTTCCCCATTGTGTTTGTGTCCATATAATACTTGCTGGTAACTCTCTATATCTTGCAACTGAGCTCCCTCTTTTCCTCCTAGTAAGCTGTTATAGACAACCTTTACGGATTCAAGTATGCCTGCCTGATATCGAATAAGTCGAAAACATGTCTCACAACTCTTTTGCAGCCTTCTAGTGAATAAATAGACGATTCACAATTCCTACTTATGTTTTACACATACTGGATCCTCTTGTACACGGTGTCCCCCCCTTTCTTTTAATTTAGTAATACAAATATTTGCAATCAAGTTATTTTTTGTATGGTAATATTTGTAATGAAGTTTTGTACGTAGTTTATCCTCTGTCAAGCACCATGCTCTACTGCCAACAAAACATGAGACTTCTCTTGGTGCATTATTTCTTTGGAGATCTTTTCCTCTGGTGCACCAACATTTGAGAACATTCATTGCAGTGAAGTTTTGTCTTGTCGTTGAAGTGTAACCATCTCATCTAAAAGCTTAAGCCGTTAGAGATAACATACTTTTATTTAATAACTTACGTCTTCACACATCCCCTCACGTGTGAATGGTCCAAGCATGTGGGAAAAAAAATTTGATGATGGGTGGTGGCAAGACTCAAACCCATGACTTCTGCCTACTCTGATAGCAATTTAATGTGTGTGGTCTTAAGTTGTTAGAGAGAGCATAACTTTATATAATTATTTATGTTTTCAACACCTATCACTATTAATTAGTAAAGATATTGATCTTTCAACTACAAATCACTCCAATAAGGCTAGATGTTTATTTTGCATCTTTGATTGGAACAAACTGTCGTATAATGTTGATGCATTTCTAGATTTTGTTAGTTCCCTAACCTTGACTTTCCCACTTGTTTGTGTTTCCCCTACATATTTTTTGCCTTTTTGGGTTAGCTTCTTGGTTCTGCCATAACCATCTCATGTAATGGAGCTAACTATTTACCCTTGTATTGAATGCTTTTCCTTGAAGCCAGTAATAAAACACTTCCATTAAAAAAAAGATATTTGATCTTTCAATCTCCGAATCCTGAAAGTTCCTTATAAAAGTCAAGTTTAGTCGCTGCCTTTTGAGATAATATAATTTGTCTTGTAGGTTTATGCCAATGTGGAGGAAAAAATATCTGCTACTAAAGAGGAGGTTGGTAGTTCTTCCCTGAGCTCTTGTTAGCACATGTCCCGATTATGGTGAATTCTTTAAGAGAGTAACAGTTGACCCTGATTCGTTTATAGGTCAGGTCAAGCTTTCGGACGGGGAAGGAAGAAACTCCAGGATCAAGTGGTCATTCAGATACTTCTGGTAAAAATACCAATGAGAGTAGTGAGTCTGCATCAGCAAAAACTCAACAGGAACAGCAGCAGCAGCAGCAATCTTCTTCCAGTGATAATGCAGAAACAGTTTTTAGCAAGGTTAAGTCTGCTGCTTCATCCTTATCATCAAAAGTCTCACCAGCCTTCCAAAAAATAAAAGAAGCAAAGCCTGTTGACTTAGCCAAGAAGGGATATGGCATTATATTGGATGAATTGAAAGGTACTCCAGGTAAGAGAAAGCGCCTCGAACATTCTGCTCCTACACAAGAAACTTCATCAAACTTCGAGAGGAGCACAAGGACTGATGTTGCTGTCTTACCGTCAAAGCAGTCGAAGTGGAATAAGAAATGGGAGGCACTCAAGGAAAAGGTAATTTTCTTTCTTATTAGTCCTTGTTGAGATTGAGTGAACTTGTCTTTTCCTCTCATAATCCTAATTTGCCTTAAGTTTTTATTTATTTCCAGATGCAAGGTCACCCTGTGTTTAAGCGCTTCACTGGCATGAGTGAACCTGTTGTAACAAAAAGCCAGGAGGTACTTTCTGATTCTCTGTAGAAATTTATCATTTGTGATATGGTTTCATTTTCAAACTTCGTTATCTGCTATATTTAACCCAATGAGGATATACATCCAGAAAGCATTTGTAAGTGAGAATTTTTAGCATAAAATATGTAGCTGATAGCAGCAGCAGTGAATTTGGATTGCATTCATATGAAGTTATCTGAAATATTTTTGTGGTATGACAGATTGCAGAAGATATTCGTGAGAGATGGGAAACAAGTGATCATCCCGTTGTTCATAAAATCCAAGAGTATGGCTACATTCCAATTTTAATGCTGTGTCCTGGATAGAGTTCTATTTTAGAGTAACTTATAGGTCTATCTTAATGGTTGCAGTATAAATGAAACTGTGTTTGGAGAATCAACAGCTGCTTTGTCATTTAAAGAGATCCGCCGCAGAGATCCGTATGATTACAGCCTTCTTTTGCTTGATTTTTCATTTTCATTTTTGGCTAGTATAAGAAATTTGAAGTATGTCTTGTGAAGGTCATTCTCTTTACCTGAATTTGTTGCTGAGGTTCAAGAAGTGATTCGGCCAGTTCTTGGTGCTTTCTTCAAAGTAAGTATGCGCAAGTTCACTAAAGCTTATGGACACATGAACGTTAATTCTCGTGTGGGGTAGAAATAGTAGAAGCAGACAGAAGGGTATGGGTTAGTCATGTGTTTGTTTCACATTTAAGAGTAGTGGGTGGTGCAATCTCTCCACGTCTAGTTTTCAACTCCTTCAAAGTTGGACAGACAGGAGAATCTATGTGTCTCTTTATCATATAACCCAAAGGGATGGATAAATACTTCAGAAGTAAATCAGCAGGTCCACCATTACCCTTCCTTTTGTTGCCTCGTACCGAGCTCTATTTTGTCTTTCACTGCTTATTGAATCTTCTCATGTTGATATACTTAAATATGTTATTTTTTCTTCTTCTTTCAATGACGTCTTGCTTTTGGGTCATTAGGGAGATTCAGAGGTGTTGAAGAAATATTGCAGCAAAGAGGTAATTGAGCGGTGTAAAGCAGAGCATCAAGCTTTTGAAAGCCAGGGTATCATTTTTGATAACAAGGTAAGAGAAACACAAGTTATGGTATTGGCTTCCAGTTTTAATATTTATTTACACTGAAGGGAATAACAATAAATAAATTAAAAGTGCCGCTTTACTTAAACTTTCAGTGTTGCAATCTGTTTTCGATCACTTCTATTAGCATGTCAGACATGATCAATAGTTAGTAAAGTTGATCGAATTAAAATAGCCAAGACACTTCTCTTACTGCTGTAGGTGATTACATTTTATTGCTGATGCATGGGCTTATTCTGTTAATGTGAAGATACAATTTGTGAGTTCCGTGCTTGTCAAGATGCTGTTATGTTGATAGAGTTTTAGAACCGTTTTCCCTGACTAGAACTATCCTTCTGTCATGAAGCCTGTTCAACAAATCTAATACCTTGAAGAGTGATATTATTTTTTTTTAAACGCGTCATTTTTTTTCTTTAGGGGTTGTACCGGCGTCAATAGTTAAATGTATTTGTTCACGCTGCATATTGCTATTTACTGTTTCTCATTGGCCTTGATCTAAGCATTAGATGCTACATTTGCTGTAGTTGTGGTCTTGATTTAAAATCATTCCAGATTTCGCACATCTCGCTGTAGGAAATATGCTTAAACTGAAAATTTGGCATGAAACTTGCGATCTCTCATTTTGCATCACACAGTATACTACATTAAAGGGGTTGAATAGCTTGAGCTCAGTACTAATTGGTTTCTCTAGCATGAAACTTCCCTTTCCCTTTCCCTTTCCTGTGGTTTCTCCCTGTTAAAGAGATCCCTAGCCCACAACTGGCCCAAAAGGGAAGAAGTTGCAATCAATTCCTTTTTCAAATCCTGCTGCAGCTGCACGAGGTATATGAAAGAGTAGAAAAGTAGTGCTTTCGCTGTTGTGGAATAAGGAGCCTTTGTATCTGCGCACACTTAATTTATTCCTAGCTATTAGAGTGGGATCCCCTTTTTGGGGATTATGAGGCCAAGCAATAACAAGAATATTTCTAGTAGAGCATCTTTCACAATCCCTGGAGAGATGGTTCATCCCAGAGTTCCCACCTCTCGCTGTAGGAAAGTTGCTCAAACTGAGAATTGGAAATGGAACTTATGATCTCTCATTTTGCATCACATAAATAAATTACATTGAAAGGAACGATTAGTGTGAGTTCAGTACTAATTGGTTTCTCTAGCATCAAACTTTCCTTTTACTTTTCGTCTCTTGTGGTTTCTCCCCATTGCTACTAGGAATCAAATAACCCTACTGAAAATGAGTTCACACCACTGCCATCCACAAAAAAAAGGGGCTGGTGGCGGACAGATCCAACCTTTTTATTTTTGTGCACCTTGTATATGGATGAATAAATGTTTAGACAATCTATATGGTTAACTACTCTCACTCTCTCTCTCTCGCGTTGTGCAGATTTTACATATTTCGGACGTTGAAGTACGGGAGACAAAAATGATGGGAGACAGTCCCATTATCATTTTGGCGGTAAGCATATCTCCTCATTTTTCTTGGTGTCTGGACTAATGCACCTCTTGACAGGGCTTGTATATAAGTTTTGGAGAAATCCTGATAGTAATCTTTCTTTGGTAAATTTTTTAAAAAACATTTTGTGTATGGATGATGGAGAAACCCTGATAGTAATCTTTCTTTGATAATTTTCACAGTTCCAGACGCAACAGGTTTACTGCATACGTGATAAACTTGGTTCAATTAAAGAAGGGGGACAGGTAAGCTTTATCCTCTGTTTTAGGTTGATATTATTTATAATGTCGTGCATTGGCTATTCAATTAATTGACCCTGCTTGTAAATTTGGTACTTTCTAGTGATCATATCATCTGTGGTCAAATCGTCATTTTTCTATGTTACTAGTGTAATCTTCGTAAACTCAGGATGTTCACGAGCATCAGTCAAGAATTTCCAAATTCGATGACTTTAAAAGCTCATTCCTTTGAAAAAGCTTCTTAATTGAGACAATCTATGTTGCTCAGTAGAATGACCTCATCATCTCAATCTGCAGTAGCTCATCGTCGAAGCTTAAGACTTGTGAATTTGAAATTAACCCTGGCATGGCTAAATGTTGTTCTACTACATGTCTTTAGGATACAATACACACTGTATACTATGCTTGGGCTATGCAACTAGTAGAAGCGGAAGAACTCGGAGAAGGAGCGATCCACCCTATATGGAGGCTTAAAGAGATGCAGCAACTTGGTGTTGCAGCCCTCATTTAGATTTGTTGCTGCCTGCGCCTTGTTCATGTTCTTGCACTTAATTTGTGCAGAAAAATTTTTGCAATAAATTTTTGCCCTTTCCTCCGTTGGAACGGAGGCTTCATCATGTATTCAAATTAATGAAGGAGATAGGATATTTTTTCACTATACCATGAATACTGCAAAAATAGAATATTCATCATAGTTTTGCAGAAGAACTATATCCCTTACAATTTTAAGATGTATGGACTGACTGTATAGAGGCTTACTACGCTATAGTTTAACTTCATATAGCGAATTAGTTACCATTTTTACGAGGTGACATTTAATACTCTTTCCAATTCTTATTAAAAACTTGTATTTGTGATTTTAAAAAATTAATGTCATTATTTTTCTTATTTTACCTCTTTTAAGGTTAGTAGTTTCGAAAATATATTTGTCTAATTAACGTATGTTCATTGGTTAAATTAGTTAATTAAAATAAATTCATTTATGTTTATTTATTTAACTTTTAAGAACATTAAATTAGAATATAGTAGTAAATTTACCTAATTTTTTTTTGGAGGAGCCTGAAATCTGAATTAGTGATAATTAAATAGTAACGAAGAGAGTAGAGAAATGTATCAACAGTAAAGATAGCTTTTTACTGTTGTCTTTTGTAGCTTCTCTAGATATATAGCTGTCTGTAATGTGGTGGCAATTTCACTGACATTCAAAATCTTAGAAGATTCTCCATTGATTTCCCTATTTTCTGCTCCTCATACTTAATTAAATCATGAAAATGCATAATATATAAACACAATGGCGTGAACGAACAATTATGTTCTTTAATTTTGAATATGTATGAGTAAAAATTTAAATTATTATAAAATTGAACGAGTAGACACAAGTGTCATAATACACATAGGATGTTATGTAGGACGAATGTGTCCATTTGCTCAATTTAAGTGTCCAGTTATATACATTTAAAGTTAAAAGTCATAGTTATTAATTATGTTTATATATTATGCCTATTGAAAAATATGTAGTAAAGTATCTTTTTTATGATTTAATTTTTTTCAATATACATTGTGAGGAATGTAAATTTAGAGAATTTTTGTTTTGCTCCATACAAGTTTTGTAGGAAAAATTATGAGTTCTAATATCAAAATTGTACTCATTCAGCATAAACTCAATAGGAATTACATTATATTTTATATGATATATACCTTTTAGAGTTTAAGACTAAATGAGATATAAGTGTAAAAAAATACAAATAGATTTTTGAATCATACCAGATAGTCAGACACTGTTAAAATTTTATTTTAATATGTAAATTCTTTCTCATGTTTAAACAAATTTATCTCTTCGAGAGAGGGTGCACGAAAATAATAGAATTGAAATTACAAGTCCAATAAATATGAAAGGAGAGGGTTGTTATGAAATAATAATAATAATAAAATGTCAAGAGCAACAATACATGTGAGAAAATAAATTGGAGAGAGAAAGAGAGATTTTAGTGCACTTCAAGATGTAGAAATGTACTACTCTCCCTCGGTACATATTTAGTTGTCCACTTTATAAAAGTCACACATATTAAGATAATAATAATTAACACAATGAAGTTATAATCTTATCCTTATTAAATATGATTTCAAAAAGGATGAATTAAAACTTAGAAATTTTTAAGAAGTTTAAATAAGGTATAATAGAAAAAAAGAATTTGTCCTTTCTTGATTTATCAAAATGAACAAATATATAGATATATCTAAAAGAGGAAATATGAACAAGTAAATTGAGACAGAGAAAGTACTAATTAACTTTCTANATTTTATAAAAGTCACACATATTAAGATAATAATAATTAACACAATAAAGTTATAATCTTATCCTTATTAAATATGATTTCAAAAAGGATGAATTAAAACTTAGAAATTTTTAAGAAGTTTAAATAAGGTATAATAGAAAAAAAGAATTTGTCCTTTCTTGATTTATCAAAATGAACAAATAAATAGAGATATCTAAAAGAGGAAATATGAACAAGTAAATTGAGACAGAGAAAGTACTAATTAACTTTCTATTTATAAAAAAGAAGTTGCTCAGTAAATTACCTACAAGATTGAAGGAAGCTGCTCTTTACGCTATGCGTGTGCATTGAGTTTTTCAGTTTTTTTTTATTAGTTAATTTAAGTTTTTTTTTTGTTTTTTTTTTTAAAAAAAAGAAAGTGTAATTCAATTTGAATCAATATAAATTTAGTTGGTTTGATTTTTCTCGATTTGGTTTTGTCATTAATTAATAACATAATCATAGTTATATTTACAATTTGAAGAAAAAAGTATGCTAAGAAAAGTAATAATATTAAATCTCTTAAATATACTTTCTAATATAAATCACAAGTAAAATTCAAATTACACTACTTATAAATATATCAATTATAGATGTTCAAACATAAAATACAAACATAATCATAATAAAAAACAACAACTAAAAAATAGAGTAGTCAAAATGGCATGACCCGTTAAGTCGCCCCAACTCAACCCTTGAATTAAAGGTCTGTTTAGTTTGACTTTTGACTTATAAGGCAACAAGCATAAGTTAGGATTTCTAACTTATGACTTTTAACTTATTTTTGTTGTTTTGACTTTAAAATAAGTGTTTATAAGCATTTTTAAACTTTATCTAAAAACTTCGAAGCTGCTTAAATGTTATTTTAGCTTTTAAAAATCTAAAATGTCAATCTGAACGGGCACTAAGTGGGCTATGAATGTTAAAAATATGAGTAAATTACATAAATCCATAGTTTAAATATGAAATTACAATCTATCCCTAATAGGTTTTAAATACATTAATCCCTTAAAAATTAAAAAAAATCGAATACAATAATTGAAGCTTAGATATATTAAATATTGGCTCGAATATATTAATATGCAGATCAGATACATTAAAAAAATAATGAATTTTGAAGTTTTTAGAAAGTAATAGGAGATAATAGAAATAAGTAAAACAAAAGGTGTGTATTTATATAATCTGTCCTAAAAATATTTATTATATATTGTAGTAGTGTTTTATTTGCAAAGATTTCGTCAATAAATATTTAAAAAATGTAAAATTATGTCTAACTTCTTTGTAGGTCTTTTACATTTCACGACCTTTAGCCGACTAAAATCAAATCTACTTCATTTTTATGTCTAATTTTTCATTTTCTCCTTTATTGTCTTTTTTATGAAAAAAAGTGATCATGTCATAATTTTTGCTCGGATGAATCTTGCAATGTTGTATGTTGGTTATTATGTACTTTTATAAGTATTCACAAAAATGTGTAATTATATATTTTGATGTTGTGTTCATCAGATATCAACGTTTGATACTCTTAGTCTTATATATTCTAAGACACCAATGTTGTTCGTTTTCTGGTTGAACGATCGACCTGTTTCAACTCGTGATCCGCTTAGAACTGGATTTGACTACTATTTTATAGGCTCTTTAAATAAAATGATCAGCTTGTTCTAACTCATTTAACTCTCTAACACGCTAGAGTTAGGTTGGGTTGGACCAACTCATTTTGACAGGCTTTACTAAAAAAGGGATAGAAGTGATTAACACCAACTTAATTCTATATATTTAGATATTGACACTAGTTTAGTGGTTAAAACGTTTGTAAATATTCCTTGGGGGCGTGAGTTCTATTCCACTAGTCTCATTATTCTATTTTTTACTAGAATCGACACACCATAATAACAATGAAACATCCGTAAATATAATGTATTTATACAAATTATGTTTTAAACATTTTACTTTTATAATATAAGTATATGATAAAATCTTGAAAAGTGTTTATTTTTTAATATTAAGTTTCAAAAAAAAACTTTCTCATGAAAATAATAATAATAATTAAATTATATAAGTGATATTTCATATCAATGAATCTACTTATTTTTAATAATAACACGCCTCGTCTTCACTTGTGCCACACATTATACAATTATCTTACCTCCACGTCTCGTAATATTTTTATTTAAAATGCATATAATATTATATATATTTATCAAAAGTACATTGAAAAAATTAAAACCTTCTTATTTTTCAAAAAATATTTTCTTTGAATAATGTGTGTCAATAACATTTCTAAAGGAAAAAAATGATTCTTCGTATTTTTCTTGTACCACACACAAAACTCAACAAAAATGCACATGTGTCAAATGACCTCTAAAATAAGCCAATGAAACTTTGGTATCATTAGATCCGGCTCCTCTTTATTTTTTTCAAGTTTCTATTTGAATTAATGACACGTGTCATAAATTAAAATAAATGATTAAAATTTAATTTTTCAAAGTTAATTTCTAATTATGATTTAGTTAATAAATTACAATATATATCAAATATATGTTGCTAAGATAGTTATATTATAATAATTTTTAATACTTAATATATAATATATTTATTAATTAAATCATAATTAGAGATTTACTTTGAAAATTAAATTTTAACCATTTATTTTAACATATGCCATGTGTCACTAATCCAAATAGGAACTTGGAGAAAATAGAAAAAAGAAAAATGGAGAGAAGTCGAATCCGATATCATTGATAATTTATAAGCTACTTTTTGAAATATAATTATACTTGAAATTCCCCTTTTAGGCAATAATAATTATTTATAATTGTTAACTAAATTTTGACAATTCATTGCTATAAATATCCGTTTCTAGTTCGAGGAACCATAACTTTTTTTTTCTTCAAAAAACTCTTTATAATTCGNCAAATCCGATATCATTGATAATTTATAAGCTACTTTTTGAAATATAATTATACTTGAAATTCCCCTTTTAGGCAATAATAATTATTTATAATTGTCAACTAAATTTTGACAATTCATTGCTATATATATCCGTTTCTAGTTCGAGGAACCATAACTTTTTTTTTCTTCAAAAAACTCTTTATAATTCGTAAAATAAAGCAAAATTTTTGTATAATATTTGACGCATGATGTATTTTCATAATAAAGCTTTGTTGAAAATTATATTTATCGTAAAAAGATTATTTAGAGTGGACTATATTAATAAAGCTCTTAAATTTATTTTAAATACTTAAATTATAATTTATTTAATTTAATAATTGAATACGTGATAAATTGTTCTTATAAATACTCTTTGCTTTATTATGAAAACAGTTGTTGCAATTATCACAAATATTAATTGCATAAATAAGTTGATCAAATAAAATCATTTTTTAAAAAAATTATACACATTTATTTTATAATTATAATTATAAAGTTTTACCGTTTATTAAGATTATAATTAATGTATACGACTATTGTTTTTCCAAAAAAAAAAAGCAAATTTAAGTTTTTCCATATATTGACACTATAATATGGAAAATAAAAAAGAAAAGAAAAGAAAAGAAATTAGTGGGACCCACCGTCAGTCGTCTTCTAAAATCATGCAAAGAGGCCGGAAAACCGTATTACTCTGTTCTTGATTTTCCGGTTCCGTTTTGTTTTACTACTTCACTAAACTGACTAACCCTACTTCTTTTTCCCCTTAAACCCTAGTTTTCCTGCTTCTAATCTCTCTGTTTTCACCATTATCATATTATTAATTGTGGGTTTTTTTCTTTCTTATTGAACTAAACGGTTAAATATCCGGTTTTCTTTTGTTGGGTTGTTCGTTTTTTGTATTTATGTTGGTGAAGAAATATGGGTGTACTGGAAAAGATATCGGAAGCATTGTATGACAATGAGGAGAAGACAGTTGAGTTGAGGCAAAAGATACTGCAGTTGATTTTAGAATGGGGGTGTTTTGACAAGGACTTAAAATTGCCGAACAACTGTTTGAAGGGATGTTTCACTGAGATGGAGGGTAAGGAGATCAAGGATACTAGGGAGTCGTTAGAGAGGAAAGAGGAGGAGTTGGAGTTGAAGTGGAAGAGATTGAGTGCGGCGAGAAGAGGGTTTGCTGAGACTGTGAAGTTAAGGGAGGAGAAGTTGAATGATCAGGAGAAGATGGTCGAGAGATTATGGGAGGAGGTTGAGTTTGAGAGGAAACAAATTGGGGATGTGGAGGAGAAGTTAATGGGGATTCATGCGAAAGAGAAGGAGTTGAACAAGATTCAGATTTGGATTCGCCATGAAACACAAGCTCTTGAGTTGAAAGATCAAGAATTGGCTGAAAAGATGGAGGAGTTTCAAAAGTTGCAGAGCATGAAGAAGGAATATGATGTTAATGTAATGGGGTTGGAATCTGTAAAGAATGAACTAAGGGTGATCAAGAATAACTTGGATAATGTGAGAAAAGAACTAAAGGAGAATGAAAGTAACTTGGAATCTGTGAAGAAGGATGTTATTTTCGAGGAAAGTAAGTTGGATAATGCAAAGAAAGAAGTAAGGGTGACTGAAAATAACTTGGAATCTTTGAAGAAGGATGTCACCTTCCAGGAAGGTAAGTTGGATAGTACGACGATAGAATTAAGAGCAAAGGAAAGTAAATTGGAGGTTTCGAAGAAAGAAATTAAAGAAAAGGAAAATAACTTGGAATTTGTGAACAAGGCACTTGTTGTTAAGGGGAACAGGTTGGATGGTGTGAAGAAAGTATTAAGAGTGAAGGAAGGTAACTTAGATTATTTGGAGAAGGAACTTAGAGAAAAGGATAAGAAAATGGATTATGTGAAAAAAGAACTAAAGGAGAATGAAAATAACTTGGAATCTGTGAAGAAGGATCTCACTGTTAAGGAAAGTAAGTTGGATAGTGTGAAGAAAGAAATTGGAGTAGAGGAAAGTAAATTGGAGATACTGAAGAAAGAAGTTAGAGGGAAGGAAAATAACTTGGAAGCGGTGAATAAGGCACTTGCTGTTAAGGAAAACAGGTTGGATGGTGTGAAGAAAGTATTAAAAGTGAAGGAAGGTAACTTAGATAGTGTGGAGAAGGAGCTTAGAGAAAATAAAAAAAAAATGAATTCTATGAAGAATGAACTTGCTGTTGTAGAAAATATGTTGGATGGTATGAAGAAAGAACTGACGTTGAAGGAAAGTAACTTAGATGTTGTGCTGAAGGAACTTAGAGAAAAGGGAAAAAAGATTGACTATGTGAACAAGGAACTACGGGAGAAGGAAACTGACTTGGATTCAATGAAGAAAAAAATTGCTGTTTTGGGGAACACGTTGGATAGTATGAAGAAAGAACTGACGTTGAAGGAAAGTAACTTAGATGTTGTGACGAAGGAACTTCAAGAAAAGGTAAAAAACTTGAATATTGTCGAAACAGAGCTGAGGGAGAAGATGAACGAATTGGAGTCGGTGAAAAACGATTTCAAAGCTGTAGCAGAGAACTTGAATGCTCTTAGAAAGCAAGTTGAATCTAATGAGGAGATCTTGTCCTCAATGAAGGAGGAGGTTGAACACAAGGAGAAATTTCTGGGTGCAATGAAGAAGAAACTTGAACTCCAGGAGGAACACTTGAAGTCATTCAGTGAGAGTCTCCATTTAAGGGAGAGAGAGCTTGATTGTACTCAAGAAGCATATAAGCTGCGTGTTGAAGAGCTTAATTCAAAGGAGAAGGAGCTGGATTCAGCAGAGGAATTTACGAAAAAAAGCTATGAGGGGTTTCAATCTGAAAAGAGACAATTCCTCGTAGAGCAAGGACTTTTTGAGCAACGCATGAAAGATGTTATACTTAGAGAGGAGAGAATTAAGGATAGATTAGAGGAGCTTGAATCAAGAGACAAACATTTTGAGGATCGGTGTAGAGAGCTCAGAGAGAAGGAGAAGCAGTTGAATGGTATTCCTAATGCGCACTTAAAGACAGAAGCTACTGAAGATGTAACAGTGGACACGGTCTATACTACTGTAGGTAATTCTGCTGTTACAAGATTTACTGCGATAATGGATGGGAAGAGCTTACAGATATTCTTAAATGAGCATGAGAAGGAGCTGGCTTTGATGTCTGATTACATTTTTGAGGCTCTGCAGATGTCTCCTGACCCTGCAAAATTGGTGCTTGATGCAATGGAAGGTTTCTGTCCTCCCCATTTGAGAAAGAGAGAAACAGAGTTCGAGGGTAGTGTTGCCCGAAGGAGCTGCATTCTTCTGTTAGAGCAGTTAATTAGGGTTTCACCAGAGATTCAAGGTTCTGTGAGGGAAATAGCAAGACGCATTGCAAATGATTGGAAGGTCAAAATAGAGGCTACCGAAGGAAACCAAGATGAGATCTTGGTTTTCTTGTATCTTTTGGCTGCATACAGTTTGGTTTCTTTCTTTGATGCTGATGAACTTATGATCCTGCTGGAGAGTGTTGCTAAGCATGACAAATTTGCAGAATTGTGTCGTGCTCTTGATATGAAGCAGAATTTACCTTGTAAGTATATTAGTATTTTTTTTTTTGTGGATAAACGAAAGGTAGAAGATAGTATTAACAAGCATCCATCTCCCACTGCAAAAAAACATCATAAATAATTACTGCTGTAGTTTGCTAATATTGTTCCAGGCTCCAACACAGTACGATGCTGAATTTACTTTAGTGCTCCTGTGACATTACTCAGCATGCTTTGGTAAATTCCTTCCTTGTTCATTGCCGTATCTCCTTAGCCATTTCATTAGGAAACCTTTTTTTTTTTTTGACAAGAGTAAAGAGTTCTATTGGAATCAAATCAGCACAAATATTGTGCTTATGAAAAGCTATACAATTCGTGCGTTCTTCTGATCAGGTTGATAATGTCATCTGCATCTTGTACAAGGACCTGATTACACACACAAATTCGGAAACAAACAGATCTATTCCTAGAGGCTAATTATATTTTCATTTTGCGCAAGGAGATTTTTGTTATTTCTTGATAAAATCTGACAATATCCCTCCCTGCTCCTTTTGGTGGCTTAATCCTTCTCATTTCATTTTTCTCTTCCCTAAAATTTCTTCCGATTTTCCCAATTGCCTAAGAACTTCACTAAGAGTTGGAAATTCTATCCATGACACTTAATAAGTTGGACCTTGATTGGACCAATTTGACTGTCTATTGGGAGATCATGTTGCAACAGTAAGAAATTTCAGATTATTTAACATAACAGTCAATTTATCTGGAGCTATTCAATTCTCAAATCAATAGTTTGTTTTCTCACAAGTTAGAAGTGAGATGTCTTTCTGGACAGTTGAAAGTTTGACTCGTAACTGAGATTTTTTCCTTAAATATTTTAAGTTC
Source organism: Solanum pennellii (assembly GCF_001406875.1). NCBI lineage: Eukaryota > Viridiplantae > Streptophyta > Magnoliopsida > Solanales > Solanaceae > Solanum > Solanum pennellii. Next base: position 99,176,851 of record NC_028637.1, read on the forward strand.
TTTGGCCTCTGGTGTACTAGAATCTTGTTACATGTCAACATGGTTGTCTTATTAGAGATTGTAGTTGAGAAAATCACTACCTAGCTTTCTTTGGGAAGATGGTTACAAACTAAAGCAACCTACTCATTATGTTTTCAGGTTTTGTCCAGAATCTTCTAACCAAGCAGCAACACCTTGAAGCTATTAGACATGCTTATGCTTTTGAACTAGTGGACCATTTCCCGCCCGCAGCCATTCTGAAAGATTACTTGGAATGTGTTGAACGTAATTATGTGAATGTCTTGGAGAAAGAGACCTCCTCCGCTGAAGAAAAGGTACCATGCCACTTATGTTGCCAATATATTAATCTACTCCTTTAAGATCAAAGACTCGTTTAAAAAAAATTCTATTTGATTTTTTGTCAATAGATTGAGGCCATTGAACAAAGGGTTGCTTCTGTTAGAGCTGTTATCAGATGTATTCTGGTTTACAAACTTCAGTCTCAATATCCGGTAGAACAACTTGAAGAGCAGATAGAATTTCTTACAAGGCAGAAGGAAGATCAAGCTGCATTATCCATCATTTGTGAGGCTAAAAGGCCAGAGCAAGCTAATGTGAATCAGATGGGATCTACTAATCCATCTATTCCCACAGGCACCAAGGCCCTCAACTCTGTATCAGTCTCTGCTAAAGCCTGCGCTTGCACTTTCGATCATTCCAATACTATGGCAATTATTATTATGAACATGAGTGGAAATAATTTGCAGAATTTTTTGAACAAGCATTCTAAGGAGCACAAGTTGTTGCGCAGTGAAGTCTTTAGTGCTCTTCAAATGTCACTGGACTCAGATATGCTTGTGTTGGAAGCACTGGAAGGGTTTTATCCTCCCAACCATCAGAGAGAAGAGATTGGATTTCATCGTAATATTATCAGGCAGAGTTGCATCCTTTTATTAGAACAATTGATGGAACTTTCACGGGAGATTATACCAGAGGCTAAATTAAAAGCAAGCAAGCTTGCATTTGCCTGGAAAGCAAAGATGATGACTGAAATGGAAAACCATTTGACAATCTTGGGTTTTCTGCTTCTTGTAGGTTGCTATAGATTGTCATCTGCCTTCGAGAAAGAGGAACTTGAGAGTTTGTATCACAAGGTAGCACATCATGTGAATACATCTAAAATTTGTCACGTCCTTGGTATTTCAGATAATACTTCAAGTAAGTAATTAGATATAAGAATTTTTTATATGGTATTGTCAAATTTTCTCCTAGATTTTGTGTTATTGTTGCCTTTTCAAAAACTGATGATTTTCCTTCCGTAGAAAAATCCAAGAGACATCAGGCTCAAGGCTGTACATATGAATCTATTTGCGACAACATGGATATAAATGGCAAAAGACACGATGTACTCTGCCATTGTGCTTCAAGTTCATATTGTACATCAGATCCTGCTTTGCTTGTATTGGATGCTTTCCTGAGCTGTCATCCCACAAAAATAGTGAGGTGTGAAAACTTCCCATCAGTTATGAGGGCTTTCTCTGATCTGTTGGACCAGCTGAGAGGAGTTTCTCCAGAAATTGATCTTCATGTTAAAAAGGAAGCTTTTGTGTTTGCATCTGACTGGTATTCTTCTTTGATGGGGTCCCAAGTAAATCCTACCGAGGTCGTGGCATTTTTGCAGCTTATAGCTATTTATAAAATAACAGATTCTTTCCATCCAGATAGACTTTTAGGTCTCCTGGAGAAAGTTCAGCCAACTGAAAGAGTTGTTGCTTTGGTCAAAATCCTTGGGCTGACAGATGAGATCCAATGTGTGTTTCCTCTCTCTTCTATTATTTGTTTCACTTTGAAATGTGCCCGTGTACACACATAATCACCTCCCTATATGAATGACATGCTGCACTGCCTCTTGTCATATGCAGTCACAAATTTCTGCTCTTCATATCTCTGATTATGAAATTTTGGTTCCAAATGCCTTTATAATTGGTTAGAGCCTGCTAATATCCTTTCCAGAGATAGAATTTGTAGGATACATCTTGTTTTATGATGATTTCTTTCTGTTGAAGTTGTGGTTTAACTTTGTCCAAGGAACGTGGAATTTCTCCTGGGTGGCTTATATCTTGGCAATCTACGGTCTATGTTATTTGCCGAATTAACCCCATCTATGTGGGCTTCCTCACATTGTCAGTTTATAAAGGAGCGGCATGTCAATTTTTACAGTAAAGCTACACAACTAATTGACTTATCATGAATCAGTAGTCATAGAAGGATGAACAGCACTAGAAATGATCACATTTTACAAAAAGTGGAAGTAGTAAACGTTGGATAATAAGAGAAGCTCGCTTGAGATGATTTAGTCTTGTCCTGATGTAGGCCTTGAACTGTATCCGTGCAGGTGTGTTTGAAAGGAGAAGTTATTTAGAAAGGTGTACAATCTCTTCTGTTCCATCTAGACTTGGGGAGAACAGAGTATAATGAAAGAAAAGATCCATTTAAGCAATACCAATTAGGTGGGATTTTGGATAACCTCCTTAGTCAGGAATTGGGATAAGGCTTAGTTTTTTCATTACACTTGCTTTAGGTCCAATATTAGAAGATTATATTGTGTTAGGATTTGTATGTCAGTAGAAGAGATAGAGAACTTGTAGTGTTAAATAACTTCAGTTATTAAATATTAGTTGGAGACGGGCTTAAATAGAATGACATGGATAGTGAGGAGTTGTGGTCTCAGTTCTCAGAATAAAGTTGGTGATAATCTTGCAGCTGATAAACCTTTGTTTACGTTTATTTTTTTCCAGATCTTTTGATGCCAATGTAAATAGATACTGCATTCAGTTCAGTTGTTATCATGGTGTACGTTGGTGTTTAAAAAAATCAGCATTCACTAAAAATTTGTTCCTTCTAACGTACAATTTCTACATGTTTTCTTATATTCCCTATATTGTAACAAAAATTTCAATTGTCTTCTACTGACATTTTCTTTTGTCCATTTTACTGGTAACTTCAGTCTATAGGCAACATTTTTACAGTACTCTCCCTTCATTTCTCTGAGATAACCAAAGACGGAACCACCTTTGGATTTATCTGACTGATCTTTTCTTTCCCCTTCTTTTTTTGTTCTTTTTTGAGTTGCAGACTTGGTCCAAAATCTTAGAGACAAAAAGCAGTGGCTGGTGGCATTTAATTATGTCTATGCATTTGAGCTTGTTAACTTGGTTTCACCAGTGTTGCTCCTGAAGGATTATGTCAGTTACTCAAAACAGATCGCCAAGCGAATTCTTCATGCTGGAAATAGTTCTTATGAAGCCCAAGTATGTAGTCTTTTCTTCCCTTTAAGCAAATAGCATCATGAATTGATCACTTCTTCTGAAGTACAAAATCAAGTTTAATTTGTCTTTTCTTTCGCAGATTAAGGCTATAAACTGTGAAATATATGCACTAAGAAATGCAGTTAGACATATTGTGGATCGTGGTCTTCAATCGGAATATTCACCTTTCTGTCTTGAACGGCAGATCGAAAGACTTCAATATCAGATATCAAACTTGAGGCGATCAGACTCAAATTGGGACTTAACTGCTATGTCCCAACAACATGAACCAAATAACGGAACTTACGAATCTGGTACATTTGCTCAAGTGCGAAAAGAGTTCACAAGGAAACGTTCTGCCCCAGCTGGCGAAACTTATGCTATCTACAGGGCTCAACAAACACAGTATTTTAAGCGCCATTGTCATTTATCCATGAGGAGATGAGCTGTATCAAGTGTTATATTGACAGTCTTTCACAGCTATGTTCTGTACGAGCATTGTGGAGGAACATTTGAAGGGCTAATAAGAGTTCAATGATAAACACGTCTTTTAGGGAGAAAGAGGGGAAGGCATAGTTTTTGGGGGCACAGGTTGTCTGGGGATAACATGTTGAGGCTCACTTCTCCAAATATTTGTATGATTTCTTTGCCAGCAGGAGGTAAACAATTCAATGAATCCGAAGGCTATCAGAACCTGACTACCATTGTTTTGAAGGCGAGGTGATTGTGGTGGTATATGTGTAAGATCCCGGGTGAAGACATGGATCATGTTCTTCTACATTTAGAGTAGTCTCTTGCTAATGGTTGAAAATTCTATGATCTTTTGGCGTATATACAGGTATTGTGAAAGGAATGTCGTTCAACTGGGACTATGGAAGATGGAGGTGAAGATGCAAGGCACATAGAGGTGTTCCACTAACACTCATGTAGGTTGTTTTTAGGGAGAAAACATGAAAGTTTTTGAAGGGATTCTGCACTGTTAATCCCATGATTGTATAGACTATTGGGTGTTGACTTGTATAAAATCATATCTTTTTTTTAGGTTTTCCATATAATACAAAACCATATATTTTTTTTAAGTTTTCGTATATGTCTTGTATAATATATAGATGTTTATCTTACTGCACCAGTTCATTCAATAAAAGAATATTCTCAGCCTTTAATGCTTGTGTTGTGTGGAAATAAATCAATCTATTGTACACTTTTGCTACTAATTTTTCACTGTTGGATGTATGATTTGTCCAATTATACCATATCGTAGAAAATGATAAATGGATGCAATGCCACAATAGCCGAATTATCAATCAAGAACTCAATTATTTGATAAAAGGTGCCAAGAATTCACTTAGGGGGTGTTTTGGTTCATTTTTCTTGGCAAATCCAGGTGTTCATTCAGATCTCAATATTTCTTAGATTCGAATCTTAATTATTAGTACGTGATATTTACTCTTTATTTTCAATTCAAAACCTTATATATATATATATATATTACAAAATTATTTTAAAAATATTATATTTATAATAATTAACATTTGTTAGNCGCATTGGCATTTACATCCGTATATTTTCGATTCAAAACCTTATATATATATATTACAAAATTATTTTAAAAATATTATATTTATAATAATTAACATTTGTTAGAGACTAGGGGTCAAATCTAATTAAAGATAAAAGAATTAATGGAAAATAGCAGATACACAATATATAATCATATCTGCAGCCATTTAGACAGCAAAATCTTAGATGTGCCTAATGTCAATTTGAACGCATGCTAACACGTAAACAAGAGAAAATTCCGTATTATTTCGTGTAATTAAAATTTAGAAGGACTTAATTTGCCAAGTGACAAAATAAAACTGGTTTACTCTTCAATGTGTTGTGTAGAAACAACTCTCTTGCTTTTAAGACAAAGAGTGATGTGTCTAATTTCTAAAACAAACCATGTAGACCATTCAAAATACTAGTATATCAAAACAGGGGCTAAAGTGCTAAAATGTAAACTCTTCTACATTTGTATGTTCATTCTTTATTTTTGTCCTATATTAAATATTCCTTGTACTTTTGAGAAGGGTTCACAAACTTGTTATGAATTCCCAAAAAGTAACACATGAAATATTTCAAAACTTCATATTGCCCTTTGGCAAAGGAGTTTTAATGAAATTGCTAACCTTCCAAAATATTTCTCAAGACTTCCCCAAATGTTTCAATCAAATATGTACTTAGTTATTCCTCGTCAAAGTTGGTCATGGTCTACATTTGATCACCCATCGTCCACTAAAGATGCACATGTTCAGCTTCAATTTGTTTGATCTATTTTACAGTAACGCAAAATTTAAGAAAGTAAAAAAAATATATTTAAATTTTATGATTTTAAATTAAAGATATGTCAACGATAACTACATATCCAGTGATATCTTATATGTATAAAGATCTTATCACTATCTCGTGAAGGTCAAACTACGTCCAAATATCTCTCGACACAGGTGCAACAATTATTTTTTTTTTATGAAGCTCCGACTAAATTTGGAATGCACGCTCCAAGGCCATTCAGGGATGATATTGCCAACAAAATTTTCTTCTTATCCAGGGCTCGAACCCTAGTCCTCTAGTTAATGGGTGGAGCCGTTCCATCACTGCACTACAAACCATATTGATAAGTGCAACAAATCCAAGTAAAGAAGAAACTATAGCAACTAACAAGAAAAACAATGTGACGCCTACAAGAACAAGAATATAATGCAATTAATCGTAACACAGTAAACAACTAACGATGATTGATATAAAAAATAAGAACTACAATAATACAACTAGTAAAACGACAAACACCAATAAGCCGAAACCCTCGAAAATCAATACAACCCTTCACTGCCTACTAACCTTATACCCTAGTAAGCGTCGTCCACACCCTTCAATCCACGTGGTCAGATCAAAATATGTGAAATGTACGAAAATGCCCTTTAATCTTCTGGTCTAAAACATGTCACATGAAAAGTAAAAACTAAAGAGTTGCTAAAAAAGGAAAAAGTCGGTCTTCTTGAAACGGGCTTAAAAAGAAAAGTAGGTCAAACAAATTAAATCTCGGGTTCAAATAGGTCCTTTTAAAGCCCAAAATTTCTTAATGGGCCAAATTGAAAACCCAAAAACTTATGGGCCCCCAATCAAATTTCAATTCAAACAACCCTTTCACTATTGTATCAATGGTAAGGAATAAGAAGAGCCCTTGTTTGTTCTTATTGGGAGAATGAAATTTCAGAAGTAGTCAGAGACTTTCTCTTCGCCAATTTCTTGAAATATTCACTCGCTTTCTCTCTCTATATTTGTGTGTCAACTGAGGTCTTTCTCTCAGACCCTTTTCATATCAGGCGTGTGACTCTAATGGGTAAGCATATTCTCTCATGTTGTTTTTGTTAGATAAGACATAGTCTGTGTGTATGTTGTTCTCCTTTGTGTTTTTTTTTTTTTTTTGCTGATTTGGGGTTTTGGATCACATATGTGTTAGTTGTTTGAAGCATTTGGACTGTCAGTGTTGACCTTTTTAAAATATTTCTCAATTTGTGGTTTTTACGAATTGCAATTCGCGTAATTGATTTTTTAGGGTTTTGAATATTTGTTGATCTGTTTTCTGGTGTTTGAATTATGGGGTTTCTCTCAAGTTTTTGGTACTTTTAGCTAAATAGGTGGTGATAATTGCTTCTCTTTGTTAATTTTGGTTAAATTTGAACTACTTGGGTTTCGCTTCATGTGAGATAACCTGTATTATTCTTACTCTGTCACATTTTAACAAACTTGTAGTGGAGTAGTTTCCTAGACTGAGACTTAACATTGTTCAGAATCATAGGATGGTTATGCTCAGTAATCAGGATTTACAATATAAAGATAGAAATAGACCTACCTCCAAACTTAAGGGACCATTTGTGTTTTAAAAAAAATCCCTTTTTTTATATATTGTTTTACTTATCGTTTTGGTAGATTTGGTTGAAAGAGCTATTCTTTGGTGCAGATTTTGATATATTCATATAAGCCCCCCCGTCCCCCGCCCAGTTTTTTTTTTTATAAATGAAATGGTAACAATTGTGTAAAAAAAAGTGCAAAGGTAGTGCTGGGATTCTGTTCAAGCGAGCAAAAAAGCCAAAGTACATCCCCCTTCTAATAGGTATTTCTTGTTATGCTTAAAGTGAAATAACATGACGATTGATATAAGCTTCTCATTTTATGTGGGTTTGATTTGCCCCTTCTGCAAAACCTAGCTGATCCAAAAGTACATACAGTATAACTGAAGGTAACTGGTAAAGTTTCTTCTTCAGAGCTGTTGCTACACTAACATATTAATAATCAAAATGCATTTTTCTGTATCTGCCTTGAGGATTGCATCGTTTCATTTTTTCTACCTTTTAGTACTCTTGCTTTGTTTTGTGAATGTAATGTCATTGTGTTAATACACTGCTTTTATTTCTGTTTGAATGCACATTTTTTGTGATATTGATATAATTTTCCTTCTCTTGTATGTGGTTATAGGATTGGGATGAAGAAGGCAAGTTAGAAACGTTTGTTTAACCTGGTTGGTTGATTTATTAAGTGGAATCCGTGATGGACTGCAACAAGGATGAGGCCATGAGGGCCAAAGAGGTTGCGGAGAAGAAAATGTTGAATAATGACTTTGAAGGGGCTAAAAAGGTTGCAGTGAAAGCAGAACAACTTTACCCTCAACTAGAGAACATATCCCAGTTACTTGCTGTCTGTAATGTTCACTGTTCAGCTCAAAACAACAGAGTAGGATCAGAAAGGGACTGGTACGGGATTCTTCAAATTGATAGGTTGTCTGATGAAGCAACCGTCAAGAAACAATATCGGAGACTTGCACTCATGCTTCATCCTGACAAGAATAAGTTACCTGGAGCAGAGGCAGCTTTCAAGCTAATTGTGGAAGCAAATATGGTTCTCTCTGACCAAGTCAAAAGGTCTTTATACGATAGTAAGTACAGAGTTATGTCCGGAGCTGGAGTTGCAAAGCCACCGCCTCATATGGTTAATCAAAATTCATTCGTCAGGAAAACCAACATGCAAAATGGTTTCAATGTTCAGTTCAGTAATCTAAATCACCATAAATATACACAACCAACTTCATCTGCAATGCAGGAAACTTTCTGGACGCAATGTCCCTCTTGCAAAATTAGGTACCAGTATTACAGTACTTATGTGAACAGTACTCTACGCTGCCAGAAATGCTCGAAGTCTTTCACTGCATATAATTTAGGTTTTCAAGGTGCCCCGTGTGGACCCAAATGGAGTAAACCTGGAGGTCAGGATGTGCCTCTTAAATCTAATCTCAACCAGTCATCAGAGCAGAAAGAGCTTCCTAACCAAGGAGCTTCAAAAATGACTTCAGGCATTGCTGGGTTTCCACCCACCCAAACGGGATACCGACCAGGTTGTAGCAGCAGAACAGCAGGGTCTGAACCAGAAAAATGCAGAGGAAAGACTGCTCCAGTGTTTGAGGATGTAAGGACCAAACAAAAAGATGAAAAACATGAAAAGCTAAAGAGAGGTATGAGAGAAGGATGTTCAAGGCCAAAGGTGGACCGCAAAAGCAGGAAAAGAGGTCGGAAACAGACTGTTGAGTCGAGTGAGAGTGATGATACTTCAACCAGTGTGGAGATAGAGGATGTGGACATTGATAATGGAAACGGTCCACCTGCTGCACAAGGAAATGGAGGTGATGGCTATGGTGCTAGGAGATCTTCAAGGCGTAGGCAGCATATTTCATACAGTGAAGGTGTAAGTGATGATGAGAATGAGTTGGCAAGCCGTCTGAAGAAGGCACGGTCTAACCAGCCAGCTGAAGACAGCAAAACTCAGCCGAAAGAAGCTGTTGGTGGTGATGATCAACATCGAGCTGATTTCACTATTCCGCGCAGTAATTCTGTGGAAAGATTGAACCAAAATGGAGCAGGCCTTCCTGAAGGAGATGTGCAAAACAACAATTCCAAGTTTGAGACAGTTAAGGACCAGTATTCTAGACCGCCCTCAGGTGGCGCAAAAAAAGTTGAACTTATTGTGGATTCTGATTCAGAATCAGATACAGTTCCTGATAGTAATATTCCAGAGGTGTATGATTATCCTGATCCTGAATTTAGTGATTTTGACAAGCTTAAAGAACAAAATTGCTTTGCACCTGATCAGGTCTGGGCTTGCTATGATACAGCTGATGGCATGCCAAGATTCTATGCCCTCATTAGGAAGGTACACAGTCCTGAATTTAAGGTGATGTTCTGTTGGCTTGAGGCTTCCCCTGAAGATCAAAAAGGCAAAACTTGGGTCAGCGCAGAGTTGCCTGTTGGCTGTGGGAAATTTAGACTTGGGACTACTGAATCCACTTCTGATCGACTTACATTTTCTCATCAAGTGCAGTGCGAAATGGTCAAGAGGGGTATGTACATTGTATATCCTAGGAAAGGGGAAACATGGGCCCTTTTCAAAGATTGGGATATTGGTTGGGGCTTTGATCCAGATAATCATAGGAAGTACAAGTATGAAATTGTGGAGATCCTGTCTGAATATGTTGTGGATGAGGGTGTCCAAGTTGGTTACTTGGATAAAGTGACCAGATTTGTTAGCCTTTTCCAGCGAACAAGGCTGACTGGAGAAGGTACATTCTATGTAAAGCCAAGTGAACTTTTCAAGTTCTCTCATCGAATTCCTTCTTTCAAAATGACTGGAACTGAACGAGATGGTGTACCTGCGGGATCCTTTGAACTTGATCCTGCTTCTTTACCCCTCAACCCAGATGATATTTGGTACCCTGAAAAGGTTATGGAAGGCAGTAAGGGTGCAAATTCTCAACCTGTAGAAAATGTTTCACCTGCAGTTGCATCTGGAACAAGAGATAAGTCTAGAATGTCTGAGAATGTGACGATATCTCTGAAGTCTGTGGAGTTGAATAGCATTCATACTACTAATGGAGAATCTGCTAAGGTTCGAAGATCTCCTAGAGGAGTGAACCTATCCGAGGAAAAACAAAGTAAGATGAGCTCTCATTCTGCCAATGACGGTTCTTCCACTTATTTTGATGATAATTGTGTTAAAAGAGACCGTCACTCAAGTCCCAGCATACCCAGTCATGACATTGATGAAGAGTTGCATTCATGCACAAAGAGATTTGATCTCAGCAACTCCTCTGGAAGCTCCAAGAATCCAATAACTTTTCCCGATGAAAAAGGTTCTGAAGAAGCTTTTTGTGATTTTAGGATGGATATATCCACGGGGAAGTTTCAAGTAGATCAAGTATGGGCTCTTTATGGTCGAAATAATATGCCAAGGACTTATGCTCAGATTAAGAAGATTGTTCCTGCCCCATTCAAATTACACGTAGTCCTTCTTGAGGCGTGTGCAGGAACTAAAAATGCTCAGGTTGTTTGTGGAACATTCAAAGTCCAGAGTGAAAAGTGTCAAGTCTATGGTCCTAGTTCATTCTCCCATGTGGTGAAAGCAGTATCTATTAATAGGAACAGATTTGAGATCTATCCAAGAGATGGCGATATTTGGGCACTGTACAAGAACTGGAAAAAATTAAGTTTGCATCCAGACACGTCTGCGTATGAGATAGTGGAGGTCATTGAGAATTCAAAAGACCGGATAAAAGTTTCATCCATGGTGCGTGTGAATGGTTTCAAGTCAGTCTTTAGGTCTCCAAGAATACAAAGATCAAATCCTGCTATTTTAGAAATACCGAAAGATGAGTTTGGGAGATTTTCTCATCAGATCCCTGCATTTCAGCTTACTGGGGAAAAAGGAGGGGTTTTGAGAGGCTGCTGGGAGCTTGATCCTGCTTCAGCACCGTGTTTGCAGTGAAGTGATGCACCAGTTGTAGTGCAATGGGACTCAAGACATGTGAATTGGTTCTCCTGGCTTCAGAGAATCTTGGAAATGAAATCTTCCTCTCTCAGTTGCTCCATTAACTCACTGATGGCGTTTTGTTCTCATCAGTTTCTTTCTCGATGATTAGATGACCTGTAGATATGACAGATTCTCTCCAGTCTTCTGCGTTACTTCAGTCAAGGGTCTGTTCTGCTAGAACTCGGGACATGCTACAATTTAAGTATCGTTGGCATTTGGCTTGGACTCACTTTTAAATGCTGTATGTTTGCAACTACAGCTATTTATATGGATTAGCCCTTTGCTTCAAAGTCTGGTGAATGAACTGTATCGCCAGATAACATGTTAGGTGGATATTATTAGGCAGGCAACATTCTTGGTTTCTTGGTTTTTGTTTTCTCAGTTGATAGTTTCTGGTCTTGCATGTTTTCATTAAAGCTATTCCTTTGATATTCTTTTCGATCACTTAGTTTTGAATTGCGGATGACTTGGGTGTTTTTAGAAATATTATTATTAGGGTTTAGCTATCGATTTATAAAGAAGAATATGTTTAGTAGCCTGTTCTAACTTGTTTCAAACTGTAAGCTAAGCAGGAAAAATTGCTCTGGATAAATAAATTAAAAGAATCATTTTGCCAGAATTGCTAGATAGCAGGAACACTTGATGACATTTGAATTTCGATATTTGGTTTGATTTTAGAGAGAACTTGTTATTGTTTGAAAAAGATTCCCCCCCGAAAAAAAAAAAAGAGCTTCTTTTTGATAAAGTATAATTAAATCTTAAGATTTTATAAATGCTTTTATATCCACTGATAAATAACTAATTACCTGTCTTTAGTTTTTACTAAATATTTCCAAACACAACAAAAATGAAAAAAAAAAAAACAAAAATGAAAAAAAAATAAAAATCTCCAAAACCAATTTTCGTACAAAAAGTCCTTCCTACTTTTTTCCCTTTTTAAAATGTTAACATTTTAGGGCATGCCTTCAAATCTTATTTTTTCCAATTCAATGAGTTAAATGAAAGTTACTTCCAGGAATTTTATTTCAATTGATGATTTTATTCTCTAAATATATTAATTTTCTATTATTGGTTTCTCATATTTTTTTAAAATTATTATGATGGATTGAATTCTAAACAAACTTAATTGTGTATTTGAAGCTTTTAAAAGAAAAGAAACAAAAAGTCATCATTGAAGTTGTTTTAAATTTTTAAAATGACATTTCAACTTTTTGAGCGTCCTATTATCTACTCTAAAGTTTTGAATATCTTTATAAAAGAGCTAATTTGACTCATTCCTCACCTCATTAGACATACGTGATGATCATGAGTTATCATAGTCTTGATATGACCTGATTCGTTTCAATAAGAGGAAAATCCTTTTGTTTGTTTGTCTCAACTTTCCATGTCTCTTCGTGTTTTTAGTGAAATGATAGTGTAATAATCATAGTTTTCTTACATTAGTTGATAAAGATCATATTGTTACTGTTTGATTGTAGTGTAAAATGTGTTAGAAATTGACTTATTATAGTTGCTATTGTTAGGACTAATAATTGCTAATGTTTTATTGTTCTCTTCTTGAAAAACTTTAAACAAAATCTTGAAAAATTACGAATTAACCTTTTTGATTGAAAAGTAAAAGAGTACAAATTCCTACTTTGTTACACTTGGGAAAGATGATATAATTTATCGGATAAAGTACCAATGTTGACCTTGTTTTGACGAAGATGATGAAATCGTCAAGAAAAAGTACCAATGACTTTTTTGAGCTTTGTTTTGGAAAAATGATGTAAAAGAAGTAAATAATTAATTGGAGAAACCAAGTGAAATGTGCCATTTTTTAATTGGTTATTCGCAACAAAAAAATATTGCTTCACGGGAGAGAATGAGTTAAGTGGTCATTTTACAAAGATATTCAAAACTTATAAAAGTTTAGATGTAATTTTAAAAATTCGAGAAAACTTTAATTATATGAATTTATGTTATGTTCTTAAATGAAAATAACATTTTTGTTAAGATGCTTGGTTAATTGTCATGCTATAGTGGCCTTCCTTATAGAGTATTATTTTGCACATTATATTCAACCTTGATAAGTATCTCCCTGTAAATTTATTTTATTTTCTTGATCAGATTTCTTCTATATTTCATGATTGTAAAAAATGGAAGAGTAGTTTGAAGATTGTTACTGTTAGAGCTTCTGTGGGGAACTGAAGACAAAACAATGTTTTGTTTGTGTCACTGGGGCTGGAAGAAAGGTGGAGAACAGCAATTTCAAGATTGAGACAATTAACAAACAGGCTTCTCGACAGCCATCAGGTGGCGCAAAACAAGTTGAAGATATAGTTAATTATGATTGAGATACAACTTGTGATAGTAATCCTCAAGAGGATGATTGTCTGGAACCTGAATTCAGTGACTTTGACAAGCATAGAAAACAGATTATACGTTGAAAATCTGAAGAAAACGATTTAATTCTTCTCCTATATCATATCATCATATATATTGTTATAAATGGGAAGCCCTTTAGCTTAAAGTTAAATACCAATTTGTCCTTGAACATTATTATATATAAAAAAAAAGCATAATATTTTGATTATCTGAAAAATAAATTCACATTTCAATTACAATAATTAGGATAATTGAAAAGACACTGTACATTTAAATCACCATGAATAGGGTAAGTGAAAAGCCAATTGAAAGTAATAAATCTTTTTGAAGTAATAAAAATAGTTAAGCATCTAAGTGAATAATGACTTTTTTCAAGTTCTTTTTGAAGTAATAGCATTGTTAAGCATCCAAGTAAGAAACTATATTTCATCTTTAAGTATTTGAAACATTTCATCTTCATACACATTTCAAAAGGCATGGAAGATAGGAACACCATTTAAGTTAAGAAACTGAAGACTCCTTCATCCCCTGCCCTTCAATTTACTTTTGTTTGTGTTTGATAAGTTGTCTCTTAAGGACATGAAAACTTGTAGTTGATCTATAATAGGTTAATCCTCATATTTCTTTATATGTTTTAAATGCCATTAATTTGTTTGTAATATAAAAATAAAGGCTTAAGTCATCTACGACCGCCTAAAATTGTCCGCATAATTCACTTAGACACCTCAACTATGACTTGTACCTATTGAACATCTAAATTATTCAAAACACGGTCTATTAAACATAAAATGTTGATATGGCAAAATAAGTGCATCTCACTGCATGGAAGCGCGTGAACAAGTCTAAATTTTTATTTTTTATTTTTTATTAATAATAATCTTCTACCTTTTTTTTTTCTTATAATGACACTTGGCATTGCATTAATCAAAATAACTAAAAAAAGTATTTTGCATTATAATATCCAAAAAGAAAACAAATCCCCCCCACCCCCTTCCATGTAAGCTATATCAGCAGTTGTCTTCTTCTTTACCCATTTTCATTGTTGTAAACTCTGTGTTGATTTTTTATTTTTTATTTTTTCTGCTCTTCATTAAAAAAAAACTGAATCTTCTAAGTGTTAAATCGAACTTGCAAGAATGAAAAAAATAATCGGACATTAGAGTTTTAAAGGCAACTCCTGTTCATTTCTATTTCCAACTTCGATCAACAAACATCAACACATTAAGTTGTAACATAATATCAGAAAGTTTGATATAATTCTTTAAAATCCTCACGATTTCTCTTGGTAATTAATTTTAAAATAATTTATCAAAGTTAATTTATTTTTCACAAAAATTACAATATTCACTCCATCAATTTATAATAATGGGTAACAACTAATGAAGAAGAAAAAGAAAACACATATAACTAAATGGTTGGGGAGTGATTTGTTTCTTTCCTTCTTTTTCATTGTCGCAGGAGGTGTCGATATGAAGAAGAAAGATGGGTAGTTCCTGTGGGGGAGGAATGATTTTTTCTTTTCTTTTTTAATCATCTTTAAAAAAATCAAAGATTGGAATTAACAAAAACGAAAATTCAATAAATTGGGTCCATGTGACACGTGTTGGAGTATTATTGGTTATTTTTCAAGACAATGTGCGTGAACTACACACAATATTTTAAAAGCTTTATTATCATTTTGTGTTCAATAAGTACATATCCATTAATATTAGAGTGTCTAATAGGTACTTGTCATAGTTGAAGTGTCTAAGTGAATTACGCGGACAACTTTAGGGGGCCGTAGATGACTTAAGCCAAAAGTAAATTTTCTTTACTAGAGATTTTGGGATTTTACTTGACATTGAAGATTAATTTGTTCTTTTTTTAAACAGGAAGGTTTCAAACTTCTAACACTTTCTTTATTGTTTTCTTCTAACACGGTTTTCCCCTCTTTTATTTATAGAACATGCCTCTTTTTAGATTAATTTATGATTCAATTTGCAGTGTTCTTGGAATTCAAGATAAATAGATTGATCCGAGGATTTATATAATGCAGTTTCAATTAGGATACTCATTGGTATTTTTTCCTTTTTCTCTATTAATCTTTATTTGTTCATTTACCTCTTTTTACTTTATTTTTTCTTAGCTAGTTTTTCATTTTTGAAAAGGTGAAATTTCAACAATAAATATGACACATGTAACAATAAAATAAATTTTATCTTTAAAAATCACACATGGTATTTTTCGTAGCTATAATTTTTTTTATGCAATATTCTTGTTCTCTTATTTTCACATATAGGCTTTTAGATTTTATAATTCATCATTTCTCTTATAAGTCTCTTTCCTTCTCCTATTTAATTTTCGGGGGATTCTTTATTTCCATGTTAATTATTCATGAAGATGAAGAATTTAGTTAGAGAACACATTTTAATCTTTCTATGTCTTAGATATTTTATTCCAAACCTTTATTATTTTCTCGTGAGTTTGAATTTGTAGTTTTTTTCCTTAAAAATTATAAATACTCATCACAAACATGTTTATAATGTTATTATTGGTTCGTCTTTTTTTTTTAAAATTAATTTATTTTTTGTTTATTAAAAATTAAATTTGAAATAAAAAAGAGACTATTATTTTTACTATTATTTTATATGAATACTATAAAATATACTTATACGTAGATCCGTGGACTTATCACAAGTAACTGCATTTTCAAGGCAATCTTATCGTATTAACATTAAACTTCGATGTTTACGTGCTTTATAGAAGAATAAGTCAGTTATTTGCTACATATTTTAGGATCTTTTTTGTAATACGTTAAATAAGTAGATTTATATTTCTAATAAATTTATCTCGTGCCTTGGTTATTTCATTAAAAACATTATATACATTTATTATTATTTTTCAATCAAGAATTCATCGACATATTCATACCCTTAGAGACTATATTCTCTTAATTAGTTTCACATATTTCTTGTTTGATATCAAATTTACCATTCTATTTTATGATTATTTTTAATGAATAAAAAAAATAGGAAACATAATATTATTAATTTTAACATTTTTCGATCTTATTACTCATTTTTAAATAAATAAATAAATTATAATAATAGTAAGAGACAAACGTGCAACACACACGTTATTAGAAATTAGTAAGTAGAAAAACTTCAGTTACACAAACAGGGGTTTTAGCTAAATGACCTCTTTTAGTTAAAATTTAAAACAATCTGTAGCTTTAGAGAAAGAAGAAAAAACTTCTACATTACAACAAAAAATTGAAATTTATCGCTTGGCTGGTTTTTCATTCCTATATATCCTGTTTTTAGAATTTGGCTGTTTTTCAAGAACATTTATTTATTTATACTAGTCTTTGAACACGTGCGTTGTACGTGTATTCATTTAAATTGGCATGAATTAACGCACGTGTATTCATCTAAATTGACATAAATTATTTCAAATTATCGGTGTGTTAAAAATAATTTTATAATTACATTACATGAATATCATTCATTTTCAAACAAAAATAGTTTAAATATTTGGAATCTACTCGATATCTTGGAAAATGAAATAAAAGATGATAATGACAATAACACACAAACTCTCATTAAGTAGACAGCTGATTCGACCAAAATTACAAAAATAACCTTCGGTGTCATTATGACCCTCTCTTGTATCATTGAAAAATCTTCACGTTATTATCATTTCAAGTCAAACCGCCAAATACCACATATACTTTGAAATAATTTAATTTTTAGTTCACCGATTAATAATTAATTATAATTTTAATTCTTATAATGTTTGATTAAATATATTTAATTTTTAACTCACTGAATTCTGCACTTTTGAATTTTGATCTCTTTATATAGAAAGTATATAATAAAAACTATATTTATAATTATACTAGTCTTACTAATTAACCATAACAAGAAAAATCACTATATTTTCATTCCAATATATATAGAGAAAAATCACTTAGCTCATGATTCATGATTTCATATTCATTTATTTTCTCAATTCTTTTGTTTTTTCCTTTAATTCTTATTTCTATAGAACTTTATTTTATACTAAAGAAAAGTTTATACACATAACGACGTAGCCTTTTTCAATTTAGATTTTTAGTCATCTTTTATTTTTTATTATTTTCTGTTTGAGGTAATTACATTCTTACTAATTAACCATAACAAGAAAAATCTAAGAGGCATATTTCCAAAAAAAAAATAAAATGAAGAAGAACTGAAAAATATTGTTAAAAAATTCTTAAAGATAGGATCTTAATATTTTTCTTTTATTTCAAATAGTTTCTCGAGGTTCTGAGGCTAATAATTAGGTTCTGAGGCTAATAATTGTGTATTTTTAAAAAATATTTTTTTTATATTTTTATTCAGCAAGATTACTAATTGCATTTGCATCAGATAATGACATGACATTACCATTTACTTTATTTGTATTTTTTTAAATTGTATATTATAAAACTGTGTTAAAAAGTGTTAGAATTTATTTGAAGATTAAAACTAAAATATTATTTTAAAATATAATTAAGCTAATATCTTTTTCATACCACGCGAAGAGTGGCCACGTTTAGTAGCTAATAATAATAATAATAATTAAAAAAAATTGTACATGATTAATCAACTTTTCTTCTTCTCATAACTTTTTCCATAACTCCTCTTATAAATAATATAATTTATATTGATAAAGTATTATTCTTTATGATAAATAAAGAAATTTTATAATTTAAAAGGGTGCAAATCTGCAAATTAAAGACACACATTATTCGCTTTAAATATTCATATTAATAACTCATATTTAATTACATTTTCAATTTTTATATTTTTGTTATCCATATCTCCCATCTTTTTGTATTTATAACTTCTAAATATTATTCTAAACTTTAAGCTATCTTTTGGTATTCATTCATTTTTTATTTTATAAATTCAACTTTTCATTTCAGACCCTTTAACAAGGTTATCATTTTTATTCTATAGTTTAAGTAGATGAAGAAGACTCTTGAATTTTGATAGGATATCGGAGAAAGAGTCGATAAGAGCTCGGAATATTATGTACTAATTTTGTATTATTTTTCCATATCTATATTATTATCGTTCAAAGTCTTATGAAGCATGTATATATTGTATTTTTTTCCTTTTCTATTTTTTTGTGTTTTTTTTTCTCTATTAAACTTGTTAATTTAGTTTTCTATGAATTGCTTTATTGTCGTTAGCCTAAATACTTATTTCAGCTCAAATTAACCATTTGTGACTTTATTGAAAGTTTGCTAACTAATAACCAAAGTTCAAAAGTTATAGCAGGCTGCTTAAAAAGAATTAATTTGAAACATCAAAATATGCTCTTCATTTGTTTGTTTTTTTTGTTATATTATTCATTACCTGTTGTTTACATGTATGTTATCATAACATTTTGATCATTTTAACATATCTATAAAAATTCAAATGGAACACACGTACAAAACACGTGTCAAAAAATTAGTAATTACAAAAAGAGGTTCTTACAAAGTTGATTTTGTGACTTTAAGGTTAGAAAATAATAAAATACTATGTAACTTGAAGCAAGGAGCTATAACTTGTTCAATTTGTCCTGTTTCAAATTTCGTTTCAGTGCGAGTTTTTATTTCCTCTATTCACCTTGTATTATTTTGGCAATGAACGTTAAGAGAGTAACTTTCGTAAGCTAATCCAAATGGACTCTTAGTTATTGACAAAATAGTATGATGAACCCTTATAAGTTTGTATTCTGAACCCTCTTAATTCTTTGTCTACTCAACACTTCAGTTCAAACAAAATAAGACTTTCAAACCCTTTCAATCATGTGTATAAATCACTCTCTCTTTTAAAATGACACGTCATATACACATCAGATATATTAATGTCATGTCATAATGCCACATCAGATATTATCAACCAAAATGTTAAATAATAAATTTTCTATTTAAAAAATAAAAAAAATATATTTCTCAACTTCCATTCACCTCCACAACCACCATTAGAGATGTCATCACCATCTTCATTCCTCTAATTTCTTTCGTTCATTGAAAAACGACAATAAAGTTTTCTTGATCGATAGCATTTGACTAATTAACATGAATTAACAACATTTTCTTTAACATTGGATCTTGTGGAAGATTTTCAAGGCTTAAAGAAGAAAACCACGCAAATCAAACCCACAAATCAACGCAAAAAAAATAAAATCCATTTGCTCTCCTCTCCATTTTTCCATCGTCTATGCTCTAACTTCTATGGAAGATCGATCACAACTAGAGCAAAATCGTCATTGACTATCTTCTTGTTCAACATCTAATTTTCATTGACACCACTAAAACTCACTTTAACGGAGGTTTAGTGGACAAAATGAGCGAAGATGTAGATGTTATGCGGAATTCGAGATAATACGAGAAAATATAAACGCGAAAAACAAGACAACAGATTTACGTGGTTCACCAATAAATTGGCTACGTCCACGGGAAGAGGGAGAGCAGTTTTATTAAGGAGAGGCAAGAACAGAATTACAGAATAGGGTTTGCCATAGCGTCTATATATAGTGTTAAGCTACGCCCTAACAGGCTTGGGCCCGTTCAGCGAGACCCCCGTCCTTTCTGTTTGTAACGGGTCCGATTCAAGGCATTCAACAGTAGACGAAAACGACGTCATAAGGGACATCGAAATCCGTAACATTACAGAAGAAAAGGGAGAAGTGAACCTCTTCTTTCTTTTTTTTTTTTTGCAATAACCCAAAAAGTGTATAACTCGATAGTAAAATCATAAATGAATTTTAGAAATCCTTCAACCATAGAAGAAAAATATTGATATCAATAGCACAAGAACAAAGCAAGAACAAGAAAGAAAAAAACAGTCGAATTGGTGATACTATTCTTATTTTGTCTAACCTATGCATATATAAGTCAAGAAAATTATATGGGGTAATCAAAATCGAATAAAATAGTTGGCATCAACAAATTACCAATCTTAAATCAATACAAATTTAGTATCCACTTTCGCCATGAATTCGGCTATCAATCCAGATCCGCTCCTCTATAGTTGAACTTCTTAATCGTTCTCTTCCTTGGCTATCAACGTCATGGGAAATGTTAAAAGTAATAGTCATATCTATCACTTCATTAATGTTGTTTGAATTTGGAGTCTTAATTGTCATTTTAAAAAAAAAGTTTAATCCTACCTATTAACTAAAAATTGGGCCCCCTAAAATTGTGAGGCTAAGACCAAGAACTTTTTTTCAACTATATCCGTCGCCCATGTGTATAGACTAATTTCTAATCTCTATGATACATTTTTTATGAAAACGCCTTACAAAAGAAGATGACATTAAGCGGTAACAAGATCAAATAGATAAATTGATCTAGATTTTTCAACTAGTTGTCTCATTTTCATTGTCCCATGGAAGCATCTTTGTCAATGACTCGATAAATAGATTCAGACTTTTCATGTACATATCCTCGGTGTTTTTCTAAATTTGCTGATTTGCTCTCCATTCTTTAAAGCATTATAGATAACTAGTCCTGAACACGTGCTTTGCACGTGAGACCCACAAAAATATAATATGTTGTAGAAGGTACATTAAAATCACATTGTGATGAATTTCAGAAATGATTTAACGAAAAAAATATATAAATGAAATAAATGAACAATCAACCTTTATAAATGACTTCTTTGTCGTAAAATGTAAATGTCAAATAATTAGATATTTCGGCAACCTGTCAAATTTGGACAATGAAATTTAATGTGATAAATAATTTACCTTTTTATGTTATTAGGTCGAAACCTACAATATATTAGTTTGTTACTTCTCTCTAAGAAAGGGACAATACGAACATTACATACCTTCTCAATTTGTACCAAAGTTTGAATTAACCTATATACTTGTAACAAGTGTATAAGTTGTCTTCATATTACATTCACATGACACAGTGTGTTTGTTCTTCTTTGTAGCATGAACAAAAATTTCAATAGTTTGATCATGGTTATTTTTCATACTTCTTATCATTCTTTAATTTTTTTTGTCCTTTTTTTTCTTACTTTATTATTGTTTTCTCTAGCATTACTATTTTTTATCCCTTGACTTAATTCTTGTCTTCCCCTTTCGTTTATATATGTTCCATCCATTTTGTTTTTGTTGTTTTATTTTTTACATCCACATTGTCATTCATAAAAAATAAATAAATTAAAGGATTATCTACAAACACAAAATAATTAAAAATGAATTTTCTTTCACTTTTGATTGTAATTTATAAATGTGTAAAATTTATTTTAAAGAATTTAAAATTCTTTTATATGAATTCATGAAATGATATAAAATAATGAGATAATTTAACCTACATATTTCAAATCATGATTCATAAGTAAACATGCATACACATTTCAAGATGGTGAATACATTCGAAAATGCTTATAAATATGAAATATTTATTTAAGAAAATAGAAGCAACATATTATTTGTTTGATTTAACTTACCGATAAAAAAGAGAATGGAAAAATAATTCTTGAGTGGCTTGACTCCATCTTTGCATTCACTAATTCACAAGTTATGCTTATCAAATAATCCATGAACATCCCATATATATAATTGTTAACAATTACATTGAAGTGGACAATAATAATGTGAAATAAGTGTCATCAAGATAATTCTTCAGTTCTAAAATGCTTGGACTTCCGCTAAATAACTTTCTTATCTTCCACTATCTTTAATACATAATATAATGCACATTTAAATACCATAAAACGGCTCCCATTTATATCTAGTTTTGTATTTAGTTATTAGAATATATTTTTTATTTTGTACATAAAAAAAAATATTTAAATGAAGGACAAAATGGTAATTCAACTTTGAGGTTAGGAGCTTCCCACTTATAATAATATATGATGATTATAGAAAAGTAAATAGGTTTTCATGGCTTTGCGTCTTTCGTCTTTTGAAGTTAGTTATAACAAAAGAAAAATATATAATTACTATTACCATGGTAAACCATTGAATAAGGCTAAGATGAGTAGAATATGAAACGTAAGTATGATAAT
Source organism: Solanum pennellii (assembly GCF_001406875.1). Taxonomy (NCBI): domain Eukaryota; kingdom Viridiplantae; phylum Streptophyta; class Magnoliopsida; order Solanales; family Solanaceae; genus Solanum; species Solanum pennellii. Next base: position 99,199,421 of record NC_028637.1, read on the forward strand.
TCTTAACGGGTTAATGATATACCCGATAAGGAAATTGAATAGTTAATGATAAAATGTTAATCCATTTCCCAATCATTTATTCTATAATTCAATACTAATTGTCAATTTTGTGGTTGATTTATCGGTTACGTTTCGATTTTGAACACCCTACGCAAACCCACAAAGAATCTCTTATAAAAAAATCAACCCACCCTGCCCCGCAAATCGCACAAGCCTAAACCCGCCCCGCCCCATAGTCATCCCTATATGAAATGTCAAAATCTAACATAAAAACCCTATTCCTTAATTTCTCTATGATAAACTAGTAAACTGGCGACGACCACGGCGACGGCAGCGACGAGAGTCGTGAATTGTGAGTATTTGCTATCCTTTTATTACAATAAATAGAAATCTTGCACAAATTGAGCAGTTTGTTAACACCTTTTTTTAATAAGAAAAAATATTTTTCTTCTTCAATGATCTCTACCCTTTTTTCGTTTCTCCTCTTCTCTGTACTCAATTCCTTATAAAATCTGAATTTGCGATAAATAGTATAATCGACCTAAATTGAACACCCAAATTAGGGTTAAGTTTTACGAATATTTTTACTGATTAAATCAAAAATCAACTTGTTAATGAACGAAAATCATAAATTGAAAACGAGAAGAAATAGTTTATTGATTTAGCATATTTAAACTATAAATCTAAATCAAACCAATCATACACACCCTTTTCTCTAATCACAAGTATATGCAGTAGATTGATCCAACTTTTACTAGTATAAATGATGCGTTTTTGAAGTATAATAAGTTCACAAAAGAAGTGAAAAGGTCAAAAAGTATTGTTTGAATTGCTTGTTTCTTTGCTGATTTTCATGGTTAACAAATACAAATAGCTTACTTTCCCATTTATATTGTCATGACATAAACTTATTCTTTTGATTGTCTATTATGAAATTTTCTGATTGGTGATAGTTTGAAACTTTTGCTTTTGGGCATAATAATATCTTGACCCTTTTGCATTTGATGAAAGTTTCCTTCTTTGCTAATATAGATTTGTTAGCAATATCTAATATTATCATTATTAAGATGATTGGTTTATCCTCATTCTGTTGAGTCCTTTTTATGGATTGTATTTTGGTACATTCAGCTTTGATAAGTGATTTTGTTTTATTTTATTTTATTTGTTGATCAGGTTTTTTGTTTTCAAGATTGTTACCCTTATCTGTGGTCATATACACTAGTTCATGATGGGAATTGAAGATAAAACATTGTTTTGTTTCTGTCACTGGGGCAAAAGGAATAAGGTTCTACCAGATGGATCCATTTCGTATGAGGGAGGTATTACTGATCAGGTTATTGCAAAGACGGGCGTAAAGTATGATGATTTTTTGATTGCGGTTTTTGACCGCTTAGGTATTGATGCTTCAGATAAGATGTTGTTTTTTACGGTGACGTTTGATAGGTCAGAATTGATACGGCTGAGGGACCAAGCAGTTATCGATACTATGCTGCATTTTAATGATAGCTATGTTCACATTTATGCATCAAGTCTGGAGAAGGAGCCTGATTCTAGGCCTCCATCAGGTGGCACGAAAAACATTGGACATACTATTGCTTCTGATAAACAACCAGATACTACTCCGATAGCTGATGATCCGAATGGTAATAATGGTGGAGTTTTATCTGAAACTGTTGAAGGAAAGCTACCACCTCATCAAGAACCATTTTTCGGGCAAAACAATATTCAAAACGATCTCAATGCTCTGTTCCGCAAGCGGTATTACCTTAGACAGAAACAACTAACTTCATCTGGAAGCCTGGAAACGTTCTGGAGAAAGTGTGACACTTGCGACACTAGCTACTTATGTTACAGGAAAGATGTCAACCATGCTCTGCGCTGCACGACATGTACTACATTTGATTTAGATCCCAAGGGTGCAGCTTGTAGACCGAAACAGAGTCAGCCTGGAGGCCAGGATAAGCACCTTGAATCTAAGCTCAACGAGCCTTTAAAGCAGACAGAGCTTCCTAACCAAGAAACCTTGAGAATGACTGGGGGCAGCGCTTGGTTTCAACCTACCCAAACAGGATCCCAACAGGTTGCTGCAA
>NC_028637.1:99202096-99212478 GCF_001406875.1 Solanum pennellii
TATATATATATATATGAAAATTATAAAAGTTTTAATTTAGTAGAAGAGCAAAATTGGTGATTCAACTTTTTACGTTGGAGCTTCTCACTTACAATAATATATGATTAGTTTTCTAAAGCAAATTTATTGTTTTACTCTCCTTTAGCTAGCGTTTTGTTATAGATTTTCAAATATATTGACAAATATTATTTGGGTGAAACTACACCATATGTTTGACCATAGTACTTGGAAATATATTTCACTTTTGTAAAAAAAATATGATTTATACCCATAAGTTTTAAAAAAACTATAAAAACTAACCATAAGTTTGTATTACAAGTCAATTGAATTTTCATTGCGACAAATAATGAGTGCCCATGACTTTGCTACCTAAGTCGATTGTTCATCATTTTCATTAACATACATCATGAAGTAGACAAAGCAGATGACTTTGTGACCTGAACCGATTGCTCATCATTTTCATCAACATTAATCATATCATAACTTTCATATTCACTGAATACTTCATCATTACTTTGGTGTTCACGTAAAAAAAAAAGTATGTAATACAACGCAAACACTACTATAGAGAGTGTTTTTATATAAAAAAAAAAATTGGTGTAAAATTTCAATTTTCAAAAGATACCAAATAATGAGATTTGACCTAATACTAGAAAAAACTAGTATTTGGAAATTTGTCAAAAATATTTGTCAAATAATGACAAATTGTATGGAGAAACACTATTTGCTAAATTATTTTTTCAAATATTAATTAGGAAAGGAAAAAGGGACAAATATACCCCAGAATTATCGTAAATGACATGCATGTACCCTTCGTTATGCTTTTAGTACATCAATACCCTTACCGTCCAAAAATCAGAACACATTTGCTCCTCACTCTAATGGAAGAATAATTAGTGACACGTGACGCAATCCTACGGCTCAACCTGATTTGACCAATTAATATACGAAATATTTTATTTCAGGAAGACATTTTTTTTCAAAAGATGATTTTTAATTAGAAAGTGCTTATCCTCTTTCAATTTGAAAAAAAAAGAATTAAAATATATCCTATTTTAAATATATCTCCAAAATCGACAGAGAGATTTTCTCATTGGTCAATTTAAACAAATAAAACATATAAACTTAAACTAAATTTTCATTTTTTACAATATGGAGGCTCCAAAATCGACGGAGAGATTTTCTCATTGGCCAATTTAAATAAATAAAATATATAAACTTAACTAAATTTCCGTCTTTTACAATGTGAAGACCTTTATAACCGACAGACGTATTTTCACATTGCCAATAAAACATAAGATTTTTCAATACAAAATCACAAAAAAAATAAATATGGAACTACTGACCATCGGTAGCCGAAACAGGTCATCAAATAACTCCTTTAACAAAGAAATCATCTTATAAACGGTAAAAAGAATACGGATAAAATAGATCAACCAATTAGTAATAAATGAAAGAAACATGAATTTATAGTAATTATAAAATGGAAAAAAATATATATGGGATCATCAACAGTAAAGAATTAAAAAATATATAAATAAAATAATATCATATGGAGTGTTCAATACTAACGGAAAACATTCAACAAATAAGAAACACAAATATAAACAAAATATAGAGGCAGAAGGGTCACCTAAGGAAGCATTTTCCGGCCGGATCTTGTTGGAAGCAGAGCTTGGAGCTCGCTAGATTGTTGTTTGGTGTTTTATTCACCGGAGTTGAAGCTCATAGGTGGTGGGGTTTTGTTGTGGTTGGTCGGAGCTGCTAGTGCAAGCTCGAGCTTGCTGGTTGGTACATTAGAGCTCTTTACTCGTAGTGATTTGACTGAAAAAGGGACAAGGAGGTTGTTTTGGTTGCTGTTTATTTGTGAGATTCGGAGAAAAGGTGGGGTTTTAGAGGTGGTTTTTGGGTCGATTCTGGTTGGGAAGGAGATGGGTGTTGGCAGCTTGGTTCTTGTTGCCGGAAAAGGGAGAAAATGAACAGAAAAGAGAGGTTGTGGGTCTAGTTGTTTGCTGGAAAAAATAATGGGTTTTGGCTTCGACGGAAAATGCTCCACCAATATGGTGGCTGGAACTGAAGAAACATCTGAACACTTGAAAAATATGAAAAGAATTACACCTTAAATTTTTATCAACCACTACAACCTAATGACCCAATTATTCTATATATAGGAAATTATTAAAAATAAATCTAAGTTATGGGCTCGAGATTGTGGCCTAAAAATCATTGTTTAATATATAAAATATATGTATATGCAAATTATATTCATATTTGAATGAATTTTTAAATTGTGCAAAGTATCAAAATTAATATTAACCGATTTAACACATAAAATAAATTTTAAAAGAAAACATAATGAACGTAACTAATGACATGTAAAATGTAATTTTAAAATTAGCTAATGAAACATACTAAATTTTAATAAATAAGGATAGTTATCGAGAAACTTAGTTAAAATTATAAAAAGAATTATTTTGTACCATTAACTAAATAAAGTTACGAATTTTAAAAATGTTAGGTCAAAATTGAGTGTCAACACAGATAACCTTCAAGACTATTTATAATAATTTACTATTTTACACCTACATAAATATTAATATTAGTGCATTAGTGGTTATTACATTTGTCATTTAGCTTTTAAATCACACTTTCTAGTGACTTTGAGTTCACAATTTTACATTAATTAGAGTTGGCATTGGAGCGGAATGGGACAAATTTATCCTCAACCCATAAAAGCCCCATCCAGCATAGGATTTTTCATTTTAACTTTTTGGTATATCGAATATCGTTTGGTCATTTTAAAATGGGCGGGTTTTTTTTTTTTTCATCGTATATCGATTTTTAAATTTGCTAATCCGCTAGCCAATCTATAAGATATTGATTCGTTTGGTAACAAATTAACAATTATAGGGTGGTGTATAGGCAGGGGTGGCTCAAACTCGTTGGTGGCCTAAGGCCAAAATCAAACTAGAGGCCTTAAAAAATTATATATGTTTTATTTCAGATCTATTTTTTTAGCTTTTTGAGATGCAAAGTTATTAATAGGCATAATACATTAACATGACTCTTACCTTGGTGTCAGCAGGCAACTATAACCCTTAACTTTAGATGTGCACAAGTAGACACTTAATCTTGTATAAGATTGAACAAATAAACACATTCGTCATACATGACACTCTATATGTCAATTTTGTGTCCTACGTGGTCGTAGATGTATTATGTCATGTAGGACACATGTGTCTATTTATTCAATTTTATACAAGTTTAAGTGTCTATTTGTGCACACCCAAAGTTGGAGAGCATAGTTATCCGTTGAAGTCAAGTTAAGGGTCATGTTTATGTATTATGCCTTGTTAATAATGTGTAGTCAATCTTTTCTAATAATTCTTTTTCAATCGATAATATAGCAAAACCACTTAATCTTTCTTGATTTTCTTAGGAATCTACATCCGACTTTTCACCAATTTCTTTTACTTCTTCTTTTTGGTTTATATAATTATCTAACTCAACTTCAACTAAGTTTAGTGAATTGTTCTTAAAAGAGCATTTCCCTACTTTTTTTTAATTTAATTTTAACATTGTTTTCCAAAAAATTATCAAGAACATCTTTTTGAGATTTTATCAAATTATCGACTTTACTTTTTCTTTTAAGTTTTAAATGACCGGATTCATATTTTGTAGTTGACATATTAAAATCTAACAAATATTTTAAACACTATTTACAATATCAAATAAAAATATAATAAGCATAAGACACAAATCAAAAATAATATTAGAAATTAAAATGATATTACTTTCAAAAATGAATTGGACTACTGCGATATATTTTTCTCCAAATTTAAGACATAATCTATATTTTAAAAAAATTAAAATTATCAATAGACTAAGTAAATTCTTAAGCTTTTAATAAGAGAAAGACGTAAGATTATGATTTTCGTTCATTAACAAGTTGAATTTGATTTAATCAGTAAAAATATTCGTAAAACTTAACCCTAATTTGGGTGTTTAATTTAGGTCGATTATACTATTTATTGCAAATTCAGATTTTATAAGGAATTGAGTATGGAGAAGAGGAGAAACTAAAAAAGGGTAGAGATCATAGAACTCAATTTGTGCAAGATTTCTATTTATTGTAATAAAAGGATAGCAAATACTCATAATTCACGACTCTCGTCGCTGTCGTCGCCGTGGTCGTAGCACAGTTTACTAGTTTATCATAGAGAAATAAAGAAATAGGGTTTTTATGTTAGATTTTGACGTTTCGTATAGGGATGACTATGGGGCGGGATGGATTTAGGCTTGTGCAATTTGCGGAAGTGAAAAGAAATAGAAGAGATGAAGAGAGGAGGATATAACTTTTCATGGGAAATGTTAAAAGTAATAGTCATATCTATCACTTCATTAATGTTGTTTGAATTTGGAGTCTTAATTGTAAATTTTTTAAAAAAAGTTTAATCCTACCAATTGATTAAAAATTGGGCCCTCTAAATTTGTGAGCCTAAGACCAAGAACTTTTTTTCAACTATATCCGTCGCCCATGTGTATAGACTAATTTCTAATCTCTATGATACATTTTTTATGAAAACACCTTACAAAAGAAGATGATATTAAGCGGTAACAAGATCAAATAGATAAATTGATCTAGATTTTCAACTAGTTGTCTCATTTTCATTGTCCCATGGAAGCATCTTTGTCAATGACTCGATAAATAGATTCAGGCTTTTCATGTACATATCCTCGGTGTTTTTCTAAATTTGCTGATTTGCTCTCTATTCTTTAAAGCATTATAGATAATTATAGAAAAGTAAATAGGTTTTCATGGCTTTTCGTCTTTCGTCTTTTGAAGTTAGTTATAACAAAAGAAAAATATATAATTACTATTACCATGGTAAATCATTGAATAAGGCTAAGATGAGTAGAATATGAAATGTAAGTATGATAATTCTTAACGGGTCAATGATATACCCGATAAGGAAATTGAATAGTTAATGATAAAATGTTAATCCATTTCCCAATCATTTATTCTATAATTCAATACTAATAGTCAATTTTGTGGTTGATTTATCGGTTACGTTTCGATTTTGAACACCCTACGCAAACCCGCAAAGAATCTCTTTTAAAAAAATCAACCCACCCTGCCCCGCAAATCGCACAAGCCTAAACCCGCCCCGCCCCATAGTCATTCCTATACGAAAATGTCAAAATCTAACATAAAACCCTATTCCTTTATTTCTCTATGATAAACTAGTAAACTGTGCGACGACCACGGCGACGGCAGCGACGAGAGTCGTGAATTGTGAGTATTTGTTATCCTTTTATTACAATAAATAGAAATCTTGCACAAATTGAGCAATTTGTTAACACCTTTTTTTAATAAGAAAAAATATTTTTCTTCTTCAATGATCTCTACCCTTTTTTGGTTTCTCCTCTTCTCTGTACTCAATTCCTTATAAAATCTGAATTTGTGATAAATAGTATAATCGACCTAAATTAAACACCCAAATTAGGGTTAAGTTTTACGAATATTTTTACTGATTAAATCAAAAATCAACTTGTTAATGAACGAAAATCATAAATTGAAAACGAGAAGAAATAGTTTATTGATTTAGCATATTTAAATTATAAATCTAAATCAAACCAATCATACACACCCTTTTCTCTAATCACAAGTATATGCAGTAGATTGATCCAACTTTTACTAGTATAAATGATGCGTTTTTGAAGTATAATAAGTTCACAAAAGAAGTGAAAAGGTCAAAAAGTATTGTTTGAATTGCTTGTTTCTTTGCTGATTTTCATGGTTAACAAATACAAATAGCTTACTTTCCCATTTATATTGTCATGACATAAACTTATTCTTTTGATTGTCTATTATGAAATTTTCTGATTGGTGATAGTTTGAAACTTTTGCTTTTGGGCATAATAATATCTTGACCCTTTTGCATTTGATGAAAGTTTCCTTCTTTGCTAATATAGATTTGTTAGCAATATCTAATATTATCATTATTAAGATGATTGGTTTATCCTCATTCTGTTGAGTCCTTTTTATGGATTGTATTTTGGTACATTCAGCTTTGATAAGTGATTTTGTTTTATTTTATTTTATTTGTTGATCAGGTTTTTTGTTTTCAAGATTGTTACCCTTATCTGTGGTCATATACACTAGTTCATGATGGGAATTGAAGATAAAACATTGTTTTGTTTCTGTCACTGGGGCAAAAGGAATAAGGTTCTACCAGATGGATCCATTTCGTATGAGGGAGGTATTACTGATCAGGTTATTGCAAAGACGGGCGTAAAGTATGATGATTTTTTGATTGCGGTTTTTGACCGCTTAGGTATTGATGCTTCAGATAAGATGTTGTTTTTTACGGTGACGTTTGATAGGTCAGAATTGATACGGCTGAGGGACCAAGCAGTTATCGATACTATGCTGCATTTTAATGATAGCTATGTTCACATTTATGCATCAAGTCTGGAGAAGGAGCCTGATTCTAGGCCTCCATCAGGTGGCACGAAAAACATTGGACATACTATTGCTTCTGATAAACAACCAGATACTACTCCGATAGCTGATGATCCGAATGGTAATAAGTGTGGAGTTTTATCTGAAACTGTTGAAGGAAAGCTACCACCTCATCAAGAACCATTTTTCGGGCAAAACAATATTCAAAACGATCTCAATGCTCTGTTCCGCAAGCGGTATTACCTTAGACAGAAACAACTAACTTCATCTGGAAGCCTGGAAACGTTCTGGAGAAAGTGTGACACTTGCGACACTAGCTACTTATGTTACAGGAAAGATGTCAACCATGCTCTGCGCTGCACGACATGTACTACATTTGATTTAGATCCCAAGGGTGCAGCTTGTAGACCGAAACAGAGTCAGCCTGGAGGCCAGGATAAGCACCTTGAATCTAAGCTCAACGAGCCTTTAAAGCAGACAGAGCTTCCTAACCAAGAAACCTTGAGAATGACTGGGGGCAGCGCCTGGTTTCAACCTACCCAAACAGGATCCCAACAGGTTGCTGCAACGACAATGGAGGCTTGCAAAAGCAGGAAAAGTATATCGGAACCAGACAACTGAACCGAGTGAAAGTGATGATACTTCAATCAATGTGGATACGGAAGATGCGAAAAGTGAAATAATTCGAGATAGTAAACCTTGAAAGTACAAGGTGGGGGTGGGGTGGGGGCGAGGGTGAAATGGTCCTTTTTTATTTTTTTTCTTTAGTCGACTAGCTATGCAAGTGCATAGAACGAAAGTGACACCAAATGTTTTTATACAGGTTGGGATCTGGAATGGATCGTAATCCAGGCCCCTTGGGTTGCAAGGGCGTTCTCTTATAGACGTGAGTATCTTGATTTGTAGACAAATGATGAGTATAGCTCCTATGTCTACACTCTGTTTTTCTCTGTTCTTTCTATTTTGATAAAACGCCTTATCAACTACATTTTTTTTCTCTTCTCGCTTTTGAGTACATGATAAAACTGCTAGGTAATACAATGCTTAATAAAATTAGAGAAGAGAATGTGAGATGATTCAGATGATTTGTATATGTTCTTCTTCCTTCAATGGACTTATTATAGTAGTAGTTGAATGCTTAAGGTCTTTTGAGAAGAGCTTACAATTCAAGAGTTTTGATCCTCGGAAAAAAAAGATGATTGATCTTATTTCAAGAATATATAAGGTTGTAGGCTAATCAATCTCAGTGATTTCCATTGCTGCTTCCTTGAATAAAAAATTATATGCATGATTGCTTCCTTGTAGATAACATGCTTTTTTCCTTAAAGAGATTTTCAACTGATGACCTTCTTTATCTCTTGTATCCTTAGTTGATTCCAACCAATTACAGATCTTAGGTGTTTTTCTTTCATAACTAGCTCATTTTGATAGTCTTGATTTTGTTTCATTGAAAGGTGTTTTTTTTTGTAACGTAGATTTAACATTTCCGCTAATGTTGAAGATAATAACATAGAGTACCTTAGAAAAGATTGTTTTGGTGTTTTCTTTCCCCTCCTTCCAAATCTCAACTCAAAAAAGATTTGTCATCCCTCAAAAATGAGGACAACATGATTAACTGTGTCAAATGGAACACACGTGCAAAACACGTGTCAAAAAATTAGTAATAACAAAAAGAGATTCTTACAAAATTGATTTTGTGACTTTAAAGTTAGAAAAAAATAAAATACTATGTAACTTGCAAGGAGCTATAACTTGTTCAATTTGTCCGTTACAAATTTTGTTTCATTTTGAGTTTTTATTTCCTCTATTCACCTTATATTATTTTGGTGATGAACGTTAAGAGAGTAACTTTCCTAAGCTAATCCAAATGGACACTTAGTTATTGACGAAATACTATGATGAACCCGTATAAGTTTGTATTCTGGACACTCTTAATTCTTTGTCTACTGAACTCTTAAGTCCAAACAAAATAAGACTTTCAAACCCCTTCAATCATGTGTATAACTCACTCTCTCTTATAAAATGACACGTCATATGCACATCAGATATATTAATGTCATGTCATAATGCCACATAAGATATTATCAACCAAAATGTTAAATAATAAATTTTCTATTTAAAAAATAAAATAAATATATTTCTCAACTTCCCTTCACCTCCACAACCACCATTAGAGATCTCATCACCATCTTCATTCCTCTAATTTCTTTCGTTCATTGAAAAACGACAATAAAGTTTTCTTGATCGATATAGCATTTGACTAATTAACGTGAATTAACAACATTTTCTTTAACATTGGATCTTGTGGCAGATTTTTAAGTCTTAAAGAAGAAGACCACGCAAATCAAACCCACAAATCAACACAAAAAAAATAAAATCCATTTGCTCTCCTCTCCATCTCTCTTTCATCGTCTATGCTCTAACCTCTATGGAAGATCCATCACAACTAGAGCTAAATCGTCATTGACTATCTTCTTGTTCAACATCTAATTTTCATTGACACCACTAAAACTCACTTTAACGGAGGTCTAGTGGACAAAATGAGCAAAGATGTAGAAGAAAACTACGTCGTAAGGGACATCGAAATCCGTATCATTACAGAAGAAAAGGGAGAAGTGAACCTCTTTCTTTTTTTTTGCAATAACCCAAAAAGTGTAAAACTTGATTGTAAAATCATAAATGAATTTTGGAAATCCTTCAACCATAGAAGAAAAATATTGATATCAATAGCACAAGAACAAAGCAAGAACAAGAAAGAAAAGAACAGTCAAATTGGTGATACTATTCTTATTTTGTCTAACCTATGCATATATAAGCCAAGAAAATTATATGGGGTAATCAAAATCGAATAAAATAGTTGGCATCAACAAATTACCAATCTCAAATCAATACAAATTTAGTATCCACTTTCTCCATGAATTCGGCTATCAATCCAGATCCGCTCCTCTATAGTTGAACTTCTTAATCGTTCTCTTCCTTGGCTATCAATCGCAACATCAACGTCAACTTTCACCATGGATTCGGGACGGACTAGGGCTTAAGAAAGTGACAACGGCTAGAGTTTTGGGGACGATGATGGAAGGGGGGTTGGGGATGATAACGATGACGAAAGGAGGGGTTGGGGACGATGTTGATGACGGAAGGAGGGGTTGGGGACGATGATGATGACAGAAGGAAGGTTGGCGATGATGACGATGACAGAAGGAAGGGTTGGCGATGATGACGATGACGGAAGGAGGGGTGAAAAGTTTATTTTCCTTTTTATCTTTATTATTTAACTAGTTCCCGAACACGTGCAACACACGTGTATTGCAACTAAAGCTTTGCATAAAAAGATATTATACTAAAAGAAGTAAATATGTTGCTAGCTTAGCAATAGTACAAAAAGTGTTAGTCAATATTTGTAGCTAAATCAATTATATTGGAATAAATTTACACTCTTTTTGAAGGAGAAATCTAACCAAAGAAGACAAATGAAATAATTGATTAAAATCACCTTATGATACACATTATAGAGTATATTATAACGAATGTAAAAAGATTGATCAGATTAAATATCACTGAGAAAATTAAACTATGTACAACCGATAATAACAAATAAATTTTATATATTAAAATATGAAAGAAGAATGTAAAAAGAAGTTAGTATTGGAAGATGAAAGAAAGAAAATTTAATGAGTGAAATAAATTTTAGAATTCCTACACACAAGAACCGTAGGAATACTAAATAAAAGTTTTCTTAAGTTAAATTTATAAAAAAAATTACCGAAACATGAATAGACACATGGAAAATTAAAAGGTCAAATACTATTAAAATAAATATTAAAAAAATAGAGATGAAATTTAACTTGAAAAGATACATGAATCTACTCTAATTTCTTGTCTTTAAGGAACAATTAGTCATTTGTATTTTTTT
>NC_028637.1:99212863-99244201 GCF_001406875.1 Solanum pennellii
GATGACGATGACGGAAGGAGGGGTGAAAAGTTTATTTTCCTTTTTATCTTTATTATTTAACTAGTTCCCGAACACGTGCAACACACGTGTATTGCAACTAAAGCTTTGCATAAAAAGATATTATACTAAAAGAAGTAAATATGTTGCTAGCTTAGCAATAGTACAAAAAGTGTTAGTCAATATTTGTAGCTAAATCAATTATATTGGAATAAATTTACACTCTTTTTGAAGGAGAAATCTAACCAAAGAAGACAAATGAAATAATTGATTAAAATCACCTTATGATACACATTATAGAGTATATTATAACGAATGTAAAAAGATTGATCAGATTAAATATCACTGAGAAAATTAAACTATGTACAACCGATAATAACAAATAAATTTTATATATTAAAATATGAAAGAAGAATGTAAAAAGAAGTTAGTATTGGAAGATGAAAGAAAGAAAATTTAATGAGTGAAATAAATTTTAGAATTCCTACACACAAGAACCGTAGGAATACTAAATAAAAGTTTTCTTAAGTTAAATTTATAAAAAAAATTACCGAAACATGAATAGACACATGGAAAATTAAAAGGTCAAATACTATTAAAATAAATATTAAAAAAATAGAGATGAAATTTAACTTGAAAAGATACATGAATCTACTCTAATTTCTTGTCTTTAAGGAACAATTAGTCATTTGTATTTTTTTTAAATTTGTGTGAGAAATGTGAAAGGTCAAGATTTTGAATTGAGAATAAGAAGATTAAGTGTATATATATATATATAGATAGATATATGAAAATTATAAAAGCTTTAATTTAGTAGAAGGGTAAAATGGTAATTCAACTTTTTACTTTGGAGTTTCTCACTTATAATAATATATGATGATGATTAGTTTTCTAAAGCAAATTTATTGCTTTACTCTCCTTTTTTTTTGGATGACAAGGGAAACCCACAGCCGCTACCCTTTGGGTGCACATAGGGTAAAATTCCCGCTCCTATGCAATAGCTCGCAAACCACATGGGAGAGGTAATCCGCACTAGGCAAGTATTGTACGACGAGTTCGACCTCCTTTTAGCTAGCCTTTAGTTATAAATTTACAATATTCTTGACAAATATTATTTGGGTGAAACTACACCATGTGTTTGACCATAATACTTGGAAATATATTTCACTTTTTTAGAAAAAATATGATTTATACCCATATGCTTTAAAAACTATAAAAAAAACTAAAAATAAGTTTATATTACAAATCAATTAAAATTTTCGTTGCGACAAATAATAAGGAGTGTCCGTGACACTAGAGCAATGTGGTAGTTTAGAGCGAGTACACCAAGCATCATTCTATACATCGTGAAGTAGGCAAAGCAAATGACTTTGTGACCTGAGTCGATTGCTCATCATTTTCATCAACATTAATCATATCATCATTTTCATATTCATTGAGTATTTCATCACTACTTTGGTGCTCACGTAAAAAAATTATGTAATACCATGCAAACACTACTGTAGAGAGTATTTTTGTAAAAGATAAAAATTTGGTGTAAAATTTCAGTATTCAAAAGATACCAAATAATGAGATTTGACCTAAATACTAGAAAAAATTAGTATTTAAAAATTTGAGATATTTGTCAAAAATATTTGTCAAATAATGACAAATTGCATGGAAAACACTATTTGCTAATTTTTTTTAAAAAAAATATTATTTAGGAAATCTATTATCAAACGGGTCCTCAGATTGTGGATACCACACTTTATACTGATTCAGCAAAGAAAATGTCACATAAGTTCGTTCAATGGTCAGCGGATTTTAAAATTTTCATTTTAATTGAGTTTAAGCGTTCGATTGACCAAAGATTAAGTATAAGGATCTAAAATACAAAAGTATACTAGTATAAGAGTTCATCAGACCATTGCGCCCTTAATTATTATGTGATGTTGAAAAAGACATAGAGTATTGCTATATACTTGTCGTCATTTTAAACAATTATTTGTTGCCAATTTTTTTCTTTCATAATTTACTTTAGCATTAGTTACATATTTCTCAAATTATTTTGAAAGACCAAACATTAAACATTAATTAACAGCAATATAGTGCTGAAATAGTCATGACAATAAGTATTATTTTCTAAATAGCTATCATACAACAAAGGCTTGATAGGTTCACTCCCTCAATCAATTGGAAATTTGAAGAGTTTATCGATTCTGTAAGGGTATTATTACATAATAAACTTACTTTATTTTTCTTTTTCATATTGTTCATTTATTTATTATTACTTTTTAATTACTTAATTAACTTTTGTACACTTAATATTCATAACTCTCATCTTTTCATATTCATAACATCCAAATATTTAAACCAAACTCTAACATATCTTTTGATATTCCTTCTATTCTATCTATATAAATTCAACTACTTTATCTCATTAAACCCCTACCAACACTATTAGACTATTATTTTTATTCTATAGTTAAAGTAAATGAAGAAAGCTCTTAAAGTTTGATAGGATATGGAAGGAGTCGATAAGAACTCAAAGATTTATGTACTAATTCTGTACTTATTATTCATCTATACATACATCAGTGTTATAAGAATAATGTCTACCCTATTTTTTTTTAATCTGTTTCTTTTTGACCTTTTTCTTTTCTCTCTATTAGACCTTTTAATTTAGTTTTCTATGAATGTTTTATTGCCGTAAGTCTTTGTTCTTATTTTGTAATTGTTACATTTTATTATTCATTACAATTACATATATATTTCCATGAAATTTATTCATTCTAATTTATCTATAAAAATTCACACGAAACACACGTGCGAAGCACGTGCTCAGAAACTAGTTACAAAATTGATTTAAGGTTAGAAAATAATTAATGTAGTAATTTTCTGGTCCAAAATAATTTTATGACTTCAATATTACAAGAAGAACAAATTTAATGGAAAATTGACTGCAGGATTAGATACCAGTAATTTTTCTTGCAGTGTAAGATGAAATTTATTTTGAAGAGCAGTACGCAGTAGTAGTTGATCATCTATTAAATGAAGATATAATGCAATTGAATGGCTTGTTGAAATTCATAAACCAAATTATCCATCTTCTTTGAAAGTAAAATTTATTATTCTAACTTTCTATTAATGCACAAAGATTATGTGTTGAAAATATGAGGAAAAAATTTAATTCTTTTCCTATATAAGGCCAGAAACTTCACTTAAACAAACAGGGGTTTTAGCTGAATAACCCCTTTTAGTTAAGAAAAAAGAAAAAAATTCTGCAACTCAAGGTAACATATTTTTCCCCTTGCTCTATTCATCAACTACTTGAGTTTTTTTTTTTTTTTGATGACCGTAGTCTCTAAGTCAGCTTTCGCTTACCTTGACTAATTTCCTATATATCCTGTTTTTAGAATTTGGTTGTTTTCCAAGAACATGTATTTATTTATATGTACTTAAACAATAAATGTTTTGTAATCTGGTAACTCCCTTGTTATCGTGCTTAACACGTGTGTGTTTACCCTTTGAGCCTTTTCAGGTACACTACTTCATGATGGGAGCTGAAAATAAAACACTGTTTTGCTATTGTCGTTGGGGCTGGACGGAGAAGGTGCTTCCAGATGGAACAACTTTATATGTGGGAGGTATTACCCGTCAGGTTACTGTGAAGACACGCATAAAGTATAACGACTTTGTGAACACAGTTTTTGACCGACTGGGCATTGTTGATCCTTCAGATAAAATCTTGCAATTTACTGCAAAGTTTTGTAAGTCTAAATTGATAGATCTGAGAGACCAAAAAGATGTCAATGCTATGTTTCAGTTTAATGATGGTTCTGCGGATGTTTATGTATCAAGTTTGGTTAAGGAGCCTAATTCTAGACCGGCATCAGGTAGTGGGAAAACTGTTGAACTTGCTGTTGTTTCTGAGTCAAAACCAGATACTCACGTGCGCGATGACGAAAATGATTTGGCAACTCCTCTGAAGAAGGCGCGGTGCATTCAGTCAGCTGGAGATTCCCTGGAAAGATTAAATCAGAATGGAGCAGATCTTCCTGTAGGGGATGTGCAGAACAACAGTTCCAAGATTGGGATATTTAACAAACAGGCTTCTGTACCGCCATCAGGTGATGGAAACGTTATTGTCATTTCTGATTCAGAACCAGATACAACTCCTGATGTTAACAAACAGGCTTCTATACCGCCTTCATTTGGTACATATTATGTAAATCCAAAAGAACTTTACAAGTTCCCTCATCGAATTCCCTCTTTCAAAATGACTGGAAATGAAGGAAAGGGTGTACCTGCAGGATCGTTTGAACTTTATCCTTATGCTCTTCCCCTCAATCCGAATGATACTTGGTACCCTGGGAAAGTTAAGGAAACTGCAAACTCGAGACCTGTAGAAGATGTTTCATCAGCAGTTCCCTCTGGAAGTAGACAAAAGTCGAGCACCTCTGAGCATGCTTCGACATCTCAGATGACTGGAAACTTGAACGGTGTCCATGCTGCTAATGAAGAGCTCCCTATGACCTCTGGTTTGGAACTCAAATTATGGTTTGATGAGACCAAAAAATGATTTGATCCTCATCAGTTTCTTGCTTGTTAAGTTGGACTTCAAATAATTTCGGATAGAGTCTTAGCTTTTGTTAAGATTCCTATTATATAAAAGTACTCAATATTGTATCTTTTAACCAAAAAACAAAAAATATAATAAAATACTATGTAACTTGCAAGGAGCTATAACTTGTTCAATTTGTCCTGTTTCAAATTTCATTTCCGTGCGAGTTTTTATTTCCTCTATTCACCTTGTATTATTTTGGCAATGAACGTTAAGAGAGTAACTTTCCTAAGCTAATCCAAATGGACACTTAGTTATTGACCAAATAGTATGATGAACCCTTATAAGTTTGTATTCTGGACACTCTTAATTCTTTGTCTACTCAACANTTTGTAATCTGGTAACTCCCTTGTTATCGTGCTTAACACGTGTGTGTTTACCCTTTGAGCCTTTTCAGGTACACTACTTCATGATGGGAGCTGAAAATAAAACACTGTTTTGCTATTGTCGTTGGGGCTGGACGGAGAAGGTGCTTCCAGATGGAACAACTTTATATGTGGGAGGTATTACCCGTCAGGTTACTGTGAAGACACGCATAAAGTATAACGACTTTGTGAACACAGTTTTTGACCGACTGGGCATTGTTGATCCTTCAGATAAAATCTTGCAATTTACTGCAAAGTTTTGTAAGTCTAAATTGATAGATCTGAGAGACCAAAAAGATGTCAATGCTATGTTTCAGTTTAATGATGGTTCTGCGGATGTTTATGTATCAAGTTTGGTTAAGGAGCCTAATTCTAGACCGGCATCAGGTAGTGGGAAAACTGTTGAACTTGCTGTTGTTTCTGAGTCAAAACCAGATACTCACGTGCGCGATGACGAAAATGATTTGGCAACTCCTCTGAAGAAGGCGCGGTGCATTCAGTCAGCTGGAGATTCCCTGGAAAGATTAAATCAGAATGGAGCAGATCTTCCTGTAGGGGATGTGCAGAACAACAGTTCCAAGATTGGGATATTTAACAAACAGGCTTCTGTACCGCCATCAGGTGATGGAAACGTTATTGTCATTTCTGATTCAGAACCAGATACAACTCCTGATGTTAACAAACAGGCTTCTATACCGCCTTCATTTGGTACATATTATGTAAATCCAAAAGAACTTTACAAGTTCCCTCATCGAATTCCCTCTTTCAAAATGACTGGAAATGAAGGAAAGGGTGTACCTGCAGGATCGTTTGAACTTTATCCTTATGCTCTTCCCCTCAATCCGAATGATACTTGGTACCCTGGGAAAGTTAAGGAAACTGCAAACTCGAGACCTGTAGAAGATGTTTCATCAGCAGTTCCCTCTGGAAGTAGACAAAAGTCGAGCACCTCTGAGCATGCTTCGACATCTCAGATGACTGGAAACTTGAACGGTGTCCATGCTGCTAATGAAGAGCTCCCTATGACCTCTGGTTTGGAACTCAAATTATGGTTTGATGAGACCAAAAAATGATTTGATCCTCATCAGTTTCTTGCTTGTTAAGTTGGACTTCAAATAATTTCGGATAGAGTCTTAGCTTTTGTTAAGATTCCTATTATATAAAAGTACTCAATATTGTATCTTTTAACCAAAAAACAAAAAATATAATAAAATACTATGTAACTTGCAAGGAGCTATAACTTGTTCAATTTGTCCTGTTTCAAATTTCATTTCCGTGCGAGTTTTTATTTCCTCTATTCACCTTGTATTATTTTGGCAATGAACGTTAAGAGAGTAACTTTCCTAAGCTAATCCAAATGGACACTTAGTTATTGACCAAATAGTATGATGAACCCTTATAAGTTTGTATTCTGGACACTCTTAATTCTTTGTCTACTCAACACTTAAGTTCAAACAAAATAAGACTTTCAAACCCCTCCAATCATGTGTATAACTCACTCTCTCTTACAAAATGACACGTCATATGCACAACAGATATATTAATGTCATTTCATAATTCCACATCAGATATTATAAACCAAAATGTTAAATAATAAATTTTCTATTTAAAAAATAAAATAAATTCTCAACTTCCCTTCACCTCCACAACCACCATTAGAGATCTCATCACCATCTTCATTCCTCTAATTCCTTTCGTTCATTGAAAAACGACAATAAAATTTTCTTGATCGATCAAC
Organism: Solanum pennellii; assembly: GCF_001406875.1. Lineage (NCBI taxonomy): Eukaryota > Viridiplantae > Streptophyta > Magnoliopsida > Solanales > Solanaceae > Solanum > Solanum pennellii. The sequence continues at coordinate 99,219,567 of NC_028637.1, forward strand.
AAAAAAAAAATTCATTTGCTCTCCTCTCCATTTGTTTTCATCGTCTATGCTCTAACCTCTATAGAAGATCTATCACAACTAGAGCAAAATCGTCATTGATTATCTTCTTGTTCAACATCTAATTTTCATTGACACCACTAAAACTCACTTTAACGGAGGTCTAGTGGACAAAATGAGCGAAGATGTTGACGAAAACGACGTCGTAAGGGACATCGAAATCCGTATCATTACAGAAGAAAAGGGAGAAGTGAACCTCTTTTTTTTTTTTTGCAATAACCCAAAAAGTGTATAACTCGATAGTAAAATCATAAATGAATTTTAGAAATCCTTTAACCATAGAAGAAAAATATTGATATCAATCGCACAAGAACAAAGCAAGAACAAGAAAGAAATGAACAGTCAAATTGTTGATACTATTCTTATTTTGTCTAACCTATGCATATATAAGCCAAGAAAATTATATGGGGTAATCAAAATCGAATAAAATAGTTGGCATCAACAAATTACCAATCTCAAATCAATACAAATTTAGTATCCACTTTCGCCATGAATTTGGCTATCAATCCAGATCTGCTCCTCTATAGTTGAACTTCTTAATCGTTCTCTTCCTTGGCTATCAATTGCAACATCAACGTCAACTTTCGCCATGGATTTGGGACGGACTAGGGCTTAAGAAAGTGCCAACGGCTAGAGTTTTGGGGACGATGATGGAAGGAGGGGTTGGGATGATAACGATGACGAAAGGAGGGGCTGGAGACGATGTTGATGACGGAAGGAGGGGTTGGGATGATGACGATGAAGGAAGGAGGGGTTGGGGACAATGATGATGACAAAAGGAAGGGTTGGCGATGATGACAATGACAGATGGAAGAGTTGGCGATGATGACAATGACGGAAGGAGGAGTGAAAAGTTTTTGTTTCCTTTTTATCTTTATTATTTAACTAGTTCTCGAACACGTGCAACGCACGTGTATATCATATCATTTTAAACTACACGAATACACAGTCAACTATGAACCTATGTGCTCCAAACATAGTCCATATCCACATTTCAAAGTTCAAATATATATGCAAAGGCATTCACATATCAATTCATATCTTAATTTGAGTTTTATTGCAACAAAAGCTTTGCATAAAAAGATATTATACTAAAAGAAGAGAATATGTTGCTAGCTTAGCAATAATACATAAAGTGTTAGTCAATATTTGTAGCTAAATCAATTATATTGGAATAGATTTACACTCTTTTTGGAGGAGAAATCTAATCAAAGAAGGAAAATGAAATAATTGAATTAATTCACCTTATGATACACTTTATAGAGTATATTATAACGAATGTAAAAAGATTGATTAGATTAAATATCATTGAGAAGATTAGTCTATTTACAACCAATAATAACGAAGAAATTTTATATATTAAAATATGAGTGAAGAATGTAAAAAGAAGTTACTATTGGAAGATGAAAGAAATAAAATTTAATGAGTGAACTAAAATTTAGAGTTCCTATACACAAGAATTGGAGGAATAGTAATTAAAAGTTTTTCTTGGAAAAGTTAAATTTATAGAACAAAATTATGAAAACATGAATAGACACATTGAAAATTGAAAGGTCAAATACTATTAATATAAATATAAAAGATGGAGATGAAATTTAACTTGAAAAGATACATGAATCTACTTTAATTTCTTGTCCTTAAGGAATAATTACTCATTTGTATTTTTTTTAAATTTGTGTGAGAAATTTGAAAGGTCAAGATTTTGAAATGAGAATAAGAAGATTAAATGTGTGTGTGTGTGTGTGTATATATATATATATATATGAAAATTATAAAAGTTTTAATTTAGTAGAAGAGCAAAATTGGTGATTCAACTTTTTACGTTGGAGCTTCTCACTTACAATAATATATGATTAGTTTTCTAAAGCAAATTTATTGTTTTACTCTCCTTTAGCTAGCGTTTTGTTATAGATTTTCAAATATATTGACAAATATTATTTGGGTGAAACTACACCATATGTTTGACCATAGTACTTGGAAATATATTTCACTTTTGTAAAAAAAATATGATTTATACCCATAAGTTTTAAAAAAACTATAAAAACTAACCATAAGTTTGTATTACAAGTCAATTGAATTTTCATTGCGACAAATAATGAGTGCCCATGACTTTGCTACCTAAGTCGATTGTTCATCATTTTCATTAACATACATCATGAAGTAGACAAAGCAGATGACTTTGTGACCTGAACCGATTGCTCATCATTTTCATCAACATTAATCATATCATAACTTTCATATTCACTGAATACTTCATCATTACTTTGGTGTTCACGTAAAAAAAAAAGTATGTAATACAACGCAAACACTACTATAGAGAGTGTTTTTATATAAAAAAAAAAATTGGTGTAAAATTTCAATTTTCAAAAGATACCAAATAATGAGATTTGACCTAATACTAGAAAAAACTAGTATTTGGAAATTTGTCAAAAATATTTGTCAAATAATGACAAATTGTATGGAGAAACACTATTTGCTAAATTATTTTTTCAAATATTAATTAGGAAAGGAAAAAGGGACAAATATACCCCAGAATTATCGTAAATGACATGCATGTACCCTTCGTTATGCTTTTAGTACATCAATACCCTTACCGTCCAAAAATCAGAACACATTTGCTCCTCACTCTAATGGAAGAATAATTAGTGACACGTGACGCAATCCTACGGCTCAACCTGATTTGACCAATTAATATACGAAATATTTTATTTCAGGAAGACATTTTTTTTCAAAAGATGATTTTTAATTAGAAAGTGCTTATCCTCTTTCAATTTGAAAAAAAAAGAATTAAAATATATCCTATTTTAAATATATCTCCAAAATCGACAGAGAGATTTTCTCATTGGTCAATTTAAACAAATAAAACATATAAACTTAAACTAAATTTTCATTTTTTACAATATGGAGGCTCCAAAATCGACGGAGAGATTTTCTCATTGGCCAATTTAAATAAATAAAATATATAAACTTAACTAAATTTCCGTATTTTACAATGTGAAGACCTTTATAACCGACAGACGTATTTTCACATTGCCAATAAAACATAAGATTTTTCAATACAAAATCACAAAAAAAATAAATATGGAACTACTGACCATCGGTAGCCGAAACAGGTCATCAAATAACTCCTTTAACAAAGAAATCATCTTATAAACGGTAAAAAGAATACGGATAAAATAGATCAACCAATTAGTAATAAATGAAAGAAACATGAATTTATAGTAATTATAAAATGGAAAAAAATATATATGGGATCATCAACAGTAAAGAATTAAAAAATATATAAATAAAATAATATCATATGGAGTGTTCAATACTAACGGAAAACATTCAACAAATAAGAAACACAAATATAAACAAAATATAGAGGCAGAAGGGTCACCTAAGGAAGCATTTTCCGGCCGGATCTTGTTGGAAGCAGAGCTTGGAGCTCGCTAGATTGTTGTTTGGTGTTTTATTCACCGGAGTTGAAGCTCATAGGTGGTGGGGTTTTGTTGTGGTTGGTCGGAGCTGCTAGTGCAAGCTCGAGCTTGCTGGTTGGTACATTAGAGCTCTTTACTCGTAGTGATTTGACTGAAAAAGGGACAAGGAGGTTGTTTTGGTTGCTGTTTATTTGTGAGATTCGGAGAAAAGGTGGGGTTTTAGAGGTGGTTTTTGGGTCGATTCTGGTTGGGAAGGAGATGGGTGTTGGCAGCTTGGTTCTTGTTGCCGGAAAAGGGAGAAAATGAACAGAAAAGAGAGGTTGTGGGTCTAGTTGTTTGCTGGAAAAAATAATGGGTTTTGGCTTCGACGGAAAATGCTCCACCAATGTGGTGGCTGGAACTGAAGAAACATCTGAACACTTGAAAAATCTGAAAAGAATTAACCCTGAATTTTTATCCACTACTACAACCTAATGACCCAATTATTCTATATATAGAAAATTATTAAAAATAAATCTAAGTTATGGGCTTGAGATTGTGGCCTAAAAATCATTATTTAATATATAAAATATATGTATATGCAAATTATATTCATATTTGAATGAATTTTTAAATTGTGCAAAGTATCAAAATTAATATTAACCGATTTAACACATAAAATGAATTTAAAAAAAAACATAATGAACATAACCAATGACATGTAAAATATAATTTTAAAATTAACTAATAAAACATTCTAAATTTTAATAAATAAGGATAGATATCGAGAAACTTAATTAAAATTATAAAAGAATTAGTTTGAATCATTAAATAAATAAAGTTACAAATTTTAAAAATGTTAGGTCAAAATTGAGTGTCAACACAGATAACCCATCAAAACTATATATAATAATTTACTATTTTACACCTACATAAATATTAATAGTAGTGCATTAGTGGGTATTACATTTGTCATTTGGCTTTTAAATCACACTTTCTAGTGACTTTGAGTTCACAATTTTACATTAATTAGAGTTGGCATTGGAGCGGAATGGGACAAATTTATCCTCAACCCATAAAAGCCCCATCCAGCATAGGATTTTTCATTTTAAATTTTTGGTATATCGAATATCGTTTGGTCATTTTAAAATGGGCGGGTTTTTTTATTTTTTTCATCGTATATCGATTTTTAAATTTGCTAATCCGCTAGCCAATCTATAAGATATTGATTCGTTTGGTAACAAATTAACAATTATAGGGTGGTGTATAGGCAGGGTGGCTCAAACTCGTTGGTGGCCTAAGGCCAAAATCAAACTAGAGGCCTTAAAAAAATTAAAAAAATTTATATGTTTTATTTTAGATCTATTTTTCTAGCTTTTTGAGATGCAAAGTTATTAATAGGCATAATACATAAACATGACTCTTACCTTGGTGTCAGCAGACAACTATGACCCTAAACTTTAGATGTGCACAAGTAGACACTTAATCTTGTATAAGATTGAACAAATAGACACATTCGTCATACATGACACTCTACATGTCAATTTTGTGTCCTATGTGGTCGTAGATGTATTATGTCATGTAGGACACATGTGTCTATTTGTTCAATTTTATACAAGTTTAAGTGTCTATTTGTGCACACCCAAAGTTGGAGAGCATAGTTATCCGTTGAAGTCAAGTTAAGGGTCATGTTTATGTATTATGCCTTGTTAATAATGTGTAGTCAATCTTTTCTAATAATTCTTTTTCAATCGATAATATAGCCAAACCACTTAATCTTTCTTGATTTTCTTAGGAATCTACATCCGACTTTTCACCATTTCCTTTACTTCTTCTTTTTGGTTTATATAATTATCTAACTCAACTTCAACTAAGTTTAGTGACTTGTTCTTAAGAGAGCATTTCCCTACTTTTTTTTAATTTAATTTTAACATTGTTTTCCAAAAAATTATCAAGAACATCTTTTTGAGATTTTATTATCGACTTTACTTTTTCTTTTAAGTTTTAAATGACCGGATCCATATTTTCTAGTTGACATATTAAAATCTAAAAAATATTTTAAACACTATTTCAATATCAAATAAAAAATATAATAAGCATAAGACACAAATCAAAAATAATATTAGAAATTAAAATGATATTACTTTCAAAAATGAATTGGACTACTGCGATATATTTTTCTCCAAATTTAAGACATAATCTATATTTTAAAAAAAATAAAATTATCAATAGAATAAGTAAATTCTTAAGCTTTTAATAAGAGAAAGATGTAAGATTATGATTTTCGTTCATTAACAAGTTGAATTTGATTTAATCGGTAAAAATATTCGTAAAACTTAACCCTAATTTGGGTGTTTAATTTAGGTCGATTATACTATTTATCGCAAATTCAAATTTTATAAGGAATTGAGTACGGAGAAGAGGAGAAACCAAAAAAGGGTAGAGATCGTAGAACTCAATTTGTGCAAGATTTCTATTTATTGTAATAAAAGGATAGCAAGTACTAACAATTCACGACTCTCGTCGCTGCCGTCGCCGTGGTCGTAGCACAGTTTACTAGTTTATCATAGAGAAATAAAGGAATAGGGTTTTTATGTTAGATTTTGACGTTTCGTATAGGAATGACTATGGGGCGGGGCGGGTTTAGGCTTGTGCGATTTGCGGAAGTGAAAAGAAATAGAAGAGATGAAGAGAGGAGGATATAACTTTTCATGGGAAATGTTAAAAGTAATAGTCATATCTATCACTTCATTAATGTTGTTTGAATTTGGAGTCTTAATTGTAATTTTTTTTAAGAAAAGTTTAATCCTACCTATTAACTAAAAATTGGGCCCCCTAAAATTGTGAGCCTAAGACCAAGAACTTTTTTTCAACTATATTTGTCGCCCATGAGTATAGACTAACTAGTCATGTACACGTGCGTTGCACGTTGTCTCATGTTAGTCCATGTTGACTCATTTGAATATATATATATATATATAAAAACCTAAAAAAAATTTAGCAAGTTAAGTTAGGCTTGCACAATATTTAGAGAGTCTACTGTTTGTATTTTAAAGAATAAATATATGGTATATATGCAACAAGTATTATAATATATATTTTATATTTAATATAATATTTATTACGATTATGATTATATTTAATTTGTCTTTCACAAAATTATAATATTAGTATGTAATAAAATGATTGTTGCTTTTGAAGGCCCTCAATATAATGATGGATTGCTAGAAATTTGATATTAAAGAATGATATATATACATGTGCATATAAGAATAAACTCTTCTTATCTATAGCAAATTTATAAGTGGTTAGATATCTGAAATGTGATTTCTCGTATACTCAAATATAAGATAATTCCTCATTTTAAATNAAAAAATTTAACAAGTTAAGTTAGGCTTGCACAATATTTAGAGAGTCTACTGTTTGTATTTTAAAGAATAAATATGTGGTATAGATGCAACAAATATTATAATATATATTTTATATTTAATATAATATTTATTACGATTATGATTATATTTAATTTTGTCTTTCACAAAATTATAATATTAGTATGTAATAAAATGATTATTGCTTTTGAAGGCCCTCAATATGATGATGGATTGCTAGAAATTTGATATTAAAGAATGATATATATACATGTGCATATAAGAATAAACTCTTCTTATCTATAGCAAATTTATAAGTGGTTAGATATCTGAAATGTGATTTCTCGTATACTCAGATATAAGATAATTCCTCATTTTAAATTGTAACCCCCTTTTCACTTCACAAAATTAAATCGTTAATGAGTGACACCCCTTCAATATTTATGATGTCCAACACTTGAAAGCGATAAAAGTTATTTAAAATTCTCATCTCAGGTTGCAAATTTGTTAATTTGGAGAATCATAGTTAAAGGATGAATTTTAAGAAATTGTTAGATTAATTTAATTTTTAATTATATTTCTATTTTATAAAGTTTGTATTGAACTACTAATAGATGTTAAAATTGAAACATGATTATCGTGTTAGGTTTTGTAAGAACTATATTTAATCAAATAAAATAATTAAAAAATTCTTTATAATGAGATTTAAGAATAATAGAAAATTTCAAATTGCACTTGAAAAAATCCTTTCTTAATCATATATACGAGCTTACTAGTTAAATCAAGAAAGACGATTTCTCATTGCCTATTTAATAATTGATTTCTCAAATAGAAACTAAAACACATTATACAATCTACAAGCTATAATTTTCTTTAAAATGAAAATTGTTAAACCAAAAATAATATAACATGCAACCAAAGCTAAACAAATTAATTAACATTGCATCAAACGGTTAGTTAGATGTGATTTACACTCCTAGCGGTATATTGTGTTAACTGTTGCCTATATATATATTAGATCAAAACATCTTCAATTAAAAACTTCGATTGCAATTTCTTAATAATTCTCTTTTGATCTCATGACATGTTAAAAACAACAGGAAAAAATATAATATTTATTATGATAACAATGAATTTTTTTAAATAAGAGTAATTATACATTAAAAAAAAAACAACTTATCTAAAGCATGAATATAATATGGAAATTAAAATTGATTTGAACCTCCGGGAAGACTTGAACATCCCTTCTCTCGTTGTAAACTCCATTAGAGGATCTAACAATTTGTACATATTTCCTTTTTGTAAACAACAAATGAAGATAAGAAGAATTAGTAATCAGTGTTATGAACGGAAGCTAAAAGTGATTTAACTATATATTAAAGGATAAAAACAATACAAATATAGACATTTTTTTTAATTTCTTCCAAACTGTACCTAAATATCTTCAAAGTGTATAGATTGTTGTGTCAAATACCACAATTTATAGGATATCATTGAGTAAAATCAAAAGGTCTCATAATTATGCCATCAACTTCTTGAGTGTGGGAAGATTATGAAGGTGTGAATATTAATGATGAGATAGTGGAGGTGTGGTATTAATACACATTATGACAAAATTACACCTAAAACTGATCAGATAGAGAAATGAAAAGTTTCTCTAATACCTTTTCGTAATAACTTTATAATTAATTATTGTTACAACTATTCATTCTCCTACTTTATTTTAACAATAAGTGAATCAAGTTAATTATCAATTTAAGCATATTTAATATTTATTTAATTAGATATTTTATAATATTTTAATTTCGTATAAGGATAAAATGGTAATTCAACTTTTCAACTTGAGGCTTCCCACTTTTAATAATATATGATGATTTCTAATCTCTATGATACATTTTTTATGAAAACACCTTACAAAAGAAGATGACATTAAGCGGTAACAACATCAAATAGATAAATCGATCTAGATTTTTCAACTAGTTGTCTCATTTTCATTGTCCCATGGAAGCATCTTTATCAATGACTCAATAAATAGATCCAAACTTTTCATGTACATATCCTCGGTGTTTTTCTAAATTTGCTGATTTGCTCTCTATTCTTTAAAAAGCATTATAGATAATTATAGAAAAGTAAATAGGTTTCATGGCTTTACGTCTTTCGTCTTTTGAAGTTAGTTATAACAAAAGAAAAATATATAATTACTATCACCATGGTAAACAATTGAATAAGGCTAAGATGAGTAGAATATGAAATGTAAGTATGATAATTCTTAACGGGTTAATGATATACCCGATAAGGAAATTGAATAGTTAATGATAAAATGTTAATCCATTTCCCAATCATTTATTCTATAATTTAATACTAATAGTCAATTTTGTGGTTGATTTATCGGTTACGTTCCGATTTTGAACACCCTAAGCAAACCCGCAAAGAATCTCTTTTAAAAAAATCAATCCACCCTGCCCCGCAAATCGCACAAGCCTAAACCCGCCCCGCCCCATAGTCATCCCTATACGAGAATGTCAAAATCTAACATAAAAACCCTATTCCTTTATTTCTCTATGATAAACTAGTAAACTGTGCGGCGACCACGGCGACGGCGACGGCAGCGACGAGAGTCGTGAATTGTGAGTATTTGCTATCCTTTTATTACAATAAATAGAAATCTTGCACAAATTGAGCAATTTGTTAACACCTTTTTTTAAAAAGAATAATTATTTTTCTTCTTCAATGATCTCTACCCTTTTTTGGTTTCTCCTCTTCTTCGTACTCAATTCCTTATAAAATCTGAATTTGCGATAAATAGTATAATCGACGTAAATTAAACACCCAAATTAGGGTTAAGTTTTACGAATATTTTTATTGATTAAATCAAAAATCAACTTGTTAATGAACGAAAATCATAAATTGAAAACGAGAAGAAATAGTTTATTAATTTAGCATATTTAAATCATAAATTTAAGTCAAACAATCATACACCCTTTTCTCTACTCACAAGTATTATTGATCCAACTTTTACTAGTACAAATGATGCGTTTTTGAAGTATAATAAGTACACAAAAGAAGTGAAAAGGTCAAAAAGTATTGTTTGAATTGCTTGTTTCTTTGCTAATTTCATGGTTAACAAATACAAATAGCTTACTTTCCCATTTATATTGTCATGACATAAACTTATTCTTTTGAGTCTATTTTGAAATTTTCTGATTGGTGATAGTTTGAAACTTTTGCTTTTGTGGGCATAATAATATCTTGACCCTTTTGCATTTGATGAAAGTTTCCTTCTTTGCTAATATAATGTTTCACAACAAAAATAGTTAATATTCTTATATCTTTTTTGTATTAGGGTTTATTTTGAACTCATTTTGGAAATTTCTGAGTCTTGGTTGAATTTCTCAACTTTTTTGATTTGTTAGCAATATTTAATATTATCATTATTAAGATGCTTGGTTTATCCTCATTCTTTTGAGTCCTTTTTATGGATTGTATTTTGGTACATTCAGCTTTGATAAGTGATTTTGTTTTATTTTATTTTATTTGTTGATCAGGTTTTTTGTTTTCAAGATTGTTACCCTTATCTGTGGTCATATACACTAGTTCATGATGGGAATTGAAGATAAAACATTGTTTTGTTTCTGTCACTGGGGCAAAAGGAATAAGGTTCTACCAGATGGATCCATTTCGTATGAGGGAGGTATTACTGATCAGGTTATTGCAAAGACGGGCGTAAAGTATGATGATTTTGTGATTGCGGTTTTTGACCGCTTAGGTATTGATGCTTCAGATAAGATGTTGTTTTTTACGGTGAAGTTTGATAGGTCAGAATTGATACGGCTGAGGGACCAAGCAGTTATCGATACTATGCTGCATTTTAATGATAGCTATGTTCACATTTATGCATCAAGTCTGGAGAAGGAGCCTGATTCTAGGCCTCCATCAGGTGGCACGAAAAACATTGGACATACTATTGCTTCTGATAAACAACCAGATACTACTCCGATAGCTGATGATCCGAATGGTAATAAGTGTGGAGTTTTATCTGAAACTGTTGAAGGAAAGCTACCACCTCATCAAGAACCATTTTTCGGGCAAAACAATATTCAAAACGATCTCAATGCTCTGTTCCGCAAGCGGTATTACCTTAGACAGAAACAACTAACTTCATCTGGAAGCCTGGAAACGTTCTGGAGAAAGTGTGACACTTGCGACACTAGCTACTTATGTTACAGGAAAGATGTCAACCATGCTCTGCGCTGCACGACATGTACTACATTTGATTTAGATCCCAAGGGTGCAGCTTGTAGACCGAAACAGAGTCAGCCTGGAGGCCAGGATAAGCACCTTGAATCTAAGCTCAACGAGCCTTTAAAGCAGACAGAGCTTCCTAACCAAGAAACCTTGAGAATGACTGGGGGCAGCGCTTGGTTTCAACCTACCCAAACAGGATCCCAACAGGTTGCTGCAACGACAATGGAGGCTTGCAAAAGCAGGAAAAGATATCGGAACCAGACAACTGAACCGAGTGAAAGTGATGATACTTCAATCAATGTGGATACGGAAGATGCGAAAAGTGAAATAATTCGAGATAGTAAACCTTGAAAGTACAAGGTGGTGGTGGGGTGGAGGCGAGGGTGAAATGGTCCTTTTTTATTTTTTTTCTTTAGTCGACTAGCTATGCAAGTGCATAGAACGAAAGTGACACCAAATGTTTTTATACAGGTTGGGATCTGGAATGGATCGTAATCCAGGCCCCTTGGGTTGCAAGGGCGTTCTCTTCTAGACGTGAGTATCTTGATTTGTAGACAAATGATGAGTATAGCTCCTATGTCTACACTCTGTTTTTCTCTGTTCTTTCTATTTTGATAAAACGCCTTATCAACTATATATTTTTTTCTCTTCTTGCTTTTGAGTACATGATAAAACTGCTAGGTAATACAATGCTTAATAAAATTAGAGAAGAGAATGTGAGATGATTCAGATGATTTGTATATGTTCTTCTTCCTTCAATGGCCTTATTATAGTAGTAGTTGAATGCTAGAGGTCTTTTGAGAAGAGCTTATAATTCAAGAGTTCTGATCCTCGGAAAAAAAAGATTATTGATCTTATTTCAAGAATATATAAGGTTGTAGGCTAATCAATCTCAGTGATTTCCATTGCTGCTTCCTTGAATCAAAAATTATATGCATATGATTGCTTCCTTGTAGAGAACATGCTTTCTTCCTTAAAAAGATTTTCAACTGATTTCCTTCTTTATCTCTTGTATCCTTAGTTGATTCCAACCAATTACAGATCTTAGGTGTTTTTCTTTCATAACTAGCTCATTGTGATAGTCTTGATTTTGTTTCATCGAAAGGTGTTTCTTTTTTGTAACGTAGATTTAACATTTCCGGTAATGTTGAAGATAATAACATAGAGTACCTTAGAAAAGATTGTTTTGGTGTTTTCTTTCCCCTCCTTCCAAATCTCAACTCAGAAAAGATTTGTCATCCCTCAAAAATGAGGACAACATGATTAACTGTGTCACAAATATAAGAGGACAGGGAACCCCATACCTGTATCCTATTTTTTCTTTAGTCTAACTGAATGCACTACTTCCTTCGTCCCATAATAACTGATCACTTTCCATTTTACATGCTACTTAGAAAATCATAACTAAAATGATCAATTTGATTAATTTATTTATCTTTTATCCATATTGATGGATATCTTTATATGACATAGGGCATACAAAAGATACAAGTATGAGTGAGAGCAAGAATACAAAAGAGTAATTAAGTATTAAATGAACTCTTTGGAAAGATATATGTTAGGAACTTTAATTTTGTTTAATATTCTAAAGAGAAATTATTGGAATATTAAACATGATGATGATATTAACTATAGGGGTAAAATGGGAGAATTCAGTGATTCTTATTTCGATCTAGTAAGTGATCAAATAATTTGGCACAAATTATTTTTTGAAAGATATCCGTTAGTATGTAACAAAGGGAATACATTTTTCAAGAAATTGACAAAGTAATTGTAACTGATAATTAATGTAATTATACAAGTTCTGATAGTGATCCTCCTGAGATCATGTATTACTATCCTAATACTGTTTTGACAAGTATAAAACTGAAAATTGCTGATCAGATCTGGGCTGTGTATGATAAACTTGACTCTACGCCAAGATTCTATGCCCACATTAGGAATGTATCCGGTCCTGAATTTAAGATAAAGTTCAGATGGCTCGAACCTCATCTAGAAGAAGAACAAAGGGAGGAGTGCACGTGGATCAGGGCAGAGCTGCCTGTTGGCTGTGGGAAATTTAGAGTTGGGAATACTTATTATACTAATGATGGACTTATCTTTTCTCATAAAGTGCAGTGCGTGATGGGAGCGAGAGGTATGAACATTGTATATCCTAGGAAAGGCGAGACATGGGCCCTCTTCAAAGATTGGGATATTCATTGGAGCTCTGATCCAGAAAGTCATAGGAAGTACAAGTATGAAATTGTGGAGATTCATTCTGATCGTGTTGGGGATTTTGATATTCAAATTGGTTACCAGATAAAGTGACCGAATTTCCTAGCCTTTTCCAGCGGACTGAAGTTGGTACATTCTTTGTATGGTCAAAAGAAATTTGCATGTTCTCTCATCAAATTCCCTCTTCCAAAATGACTGGAACTGAACGAGAGGGTGTACCTGCAGGATCATTTGAACTTAATCCAGCCTCTTTACCGCTCAGTTCAGATGAATTTGGTACCCGGGGAACGTTAAGGAAGATCACAGGACTACAAATTCTGAACCTGTAGAAAATGTTTTATCTGCAGTTTCCGCTGGAACTAGTGGTAAGTCTGATAATGCGAAGACATCTCTGAAGTCAGGGGACTTGGAAGGAATCCATGACTAGTCTTGTATGTTCATTGACTTGGAGCAGAAACTATGGTCTGACGGGACTCAAAAATCAGAAACTTTCCTTTGTCAGTTTATGATCCATCAACACATTGTTCATATCAGTTTATTGCTTGACGTTAACGTAGCTATAGGGAGGACCAACAAGGCAGCAGACGCAGTAGCAGAAATGAATCTATAGTTTTTGGAAGAAGTTGTGTATTATGATAGCCCTCTCCCTTTTGTACACCCAAAACTATCAGAGGAATGAATTTCATGTTTGCACCAGCAGCTATTATCATAAATTTTCCCTATGCTGTAAGTCTGATAAATGAATCTGTTTCCCAGATGGATAATGAAATTGTTCTTTTATAAGACATGTCTTACCAATCTAACTTTTGGGGCGTATTTAAGCTTGGTTAGTCTAGTAGATGGTGTTTCAAAACTGTTAATAATTTAAAAAAAACTAATAATTTACTCAAAATTTAAAAACGTTTTTAATACTATTCTCAACCCAATGTATTTAAGTCTTTTAAGTTAATTAACAACCCACCTCCATAATAATTATCATATCATATATTATTATAAGCATGAAGCTCTAAAGTGTAAAGTTGAATTACTACTTTGCCCCTATACTATCATATCATATATATTATTATAAGCATGAAGCTCTAAAGTGTAAAGTTGAATTACTACTTTGCCCCTATACTAAATTAAAAAGTAATAAAATATTTTACCCAAATATAAATTAAATATCTAATTAAATAGTAATATTGAATTACATAATAAAGGAGCAAAATAAGAAGTTCAGCAGTCTATTCAATTACTATGTGTGAAACAACCAAATAGGATGAACACTAATAAAGTTTCAATTAATATAGAAGTTGAAACGTATTTTGCTAATTATGAGAAGTTGAAAGGGATCAAATTAAGTAATTGAGGAATATCAAAGAGTTTTTATCAACAAATCTCCAAGACTACACTATATAAACATACTCAATATTAGTCATTCAACACAAGCTTCCATTGTTAAGTGGGTACAAAAATATCTTCTAATTTTCAGGTACAATCTTATTAAGTCTAGATTTTTCCGTTTGATTTGCTAACTTCATTTGAATGATAACTTTCTAATTTTTTTAATAGGTAAAATAAATAGCTTGAAAGGTATAATCACACATATCAAAAATTGAATGTTGTTGTACACATATGGTTTGATGCTGAATGATGATCAACTCTCTTTGAAACTCTCTACGCATAGCTTCCCACAGAAAAGAAACCATGTTTAAACTTTTAAACTATTAATAATAAATTGAAATTGCAGCTGTTTGCTAGCAAAATATATCACATTTTCTTCAACAAATGTAGCAACTCCAAGTCTTCTCTAACAGTGATGGATAGTAGTTGTAAGCCTGTAAATGTAAGTCTGGGTATATCTGAAAGTTTTTAAGGAAGTAGTTACATTTGTAACGATACACATTAAGGATACAAGATGACTTTAAGTAACGTCGCATTTTCCCTTTTTAATTCTTTAACTTGATGTGTCTTTCTTGGAAGCTTTGGAGACTTATCTAATGTGCAGTAGATCGAAAATATCGAGAGAACACTCGAAAAAAACATCATAATTCTCCTAATAGTTTATTATATACTTTTTCATTTATTTTTTTTATTGATTTTTATTTGGGATACACGTGCAACGCACGTGCCCGGAGACTAGTTAATAAATAATAGTAAAGAGAGAAGAAAAGCGGCTTTGGAAAAAAGAAGAGGCGGCGGTCAGTAAGAGAATAATTAAAACAACGCTATTGCTCTGTGTTATTTAAGTAGAAGAAAAAACTAAAGCTAAAGAGAGAGTTGATACACAAAAGAGATACGAAAACAACAAATATATTTTGTGAAATTACAGATCTGAATAAGGTAGAATATACACAGACTTTAGAGGAGGACTCATATACACCCGTTAATTTTTAAATTTTTTTCATATATATATAGTCTATAAAACGATATTATTTAATTATACAGAAACTTACATAAATATACTATATTAAGAAAATCTTTACCATTTATAGCAATAACATTTTTTTCACTTAACCACTTTAAATACATTTATAATACATTTATCACATATTTTAATACGATGTATCAAGTTTTTACAAAACAAACAGAATATATTTTTAAAAAACAGTTATAACACATATTTATTATATACATATATAATTTACTTTTAATACATATTGCAGATCGCTAAAATCAGTAATTAAAAGTATCAATCCAAGAAACCACCCTTATATCAAAAGCCGTTTGGGAGCACTGGTGGAAGTTTCACTTTAAAATGCGACAACATGGGCTTGAACCCTGCAAAAGGTAGTATTTTTTGGCCTTTAAAATCAGATTTTTCATCTGGCCCCGACCCTTTACTTTACCCTTGAGTCGCTTTTAGTGGTGCCCTCATGTCCTTGGTAACTGGAAGTTCTCTTAATCATGTCTGTCTCACTTCTCTCATGGGGAAGTCACCCCTACTTTACAAACGAGAGAGAAAGAAAGAAAAAAGGGAAGAAAAGAGAGAGTAGAGAGAGAAGTGAAGATAACTATTTTACTTTTTTTCTTGGATAAATTAATCAGCAATGATTATGCTTTAGGGTTAGAATGATAAAAACGATTCCATTTTGTATATCAAGGACCATAACCGTTCACACCTCATACATTAATGTAATGAATGGCTTAAAAGAATTGAGCTTGGTCTATTTAAATTAAGTTAATATTTAAATTCCTAACTAATTTCCCACTAATTACTTGATATTAAGTTAACATTTAAATTCCTAACTAATTTCCCACTAATTATTATTTAAAAGAAAAGGAAAGCAGCTTTGGCAAAAAGAAGAGGAGGCAGTCAGTAGAGTATAAAAACAACGCTGTTGGCTCCAAAGTCCAAACCAAACAAAACAGTCGAGGGCAGAATCGTTGGAAGCAAATTGAAATTATTCGGCAAAAGTATTGTGAGTCCAATTTTCAGCTATAGTCTATAGCATGTTTTAGATTTGTTTTTCGCATTGAAATGTTTTTATCAACAAATTGTAGTATGATTGCATATTTGAAAAATGTACTGAATCAGTTTTGCCATGACAGTTACATACTGATTACTCTTGATTCTTGAAGTTATGCTATTTCAGAGTTATTATACACCTTTGGATTCAAATTTAACACAAGAAGAATACGAATATATGTGGTATTATGAATAACTATTCAGGAAGTTAACTAACTTCTCATTGGATACTTTCTTAGACTTAATATGTTAGTGTTGTTGTTTATTGAATGCTGATGATAGATTTAGATTTATGGTTTGCTCCTGGTACAGAGGAAACTCTGCCAAATTTAGGCTTAGGCCTACTGAGCGTCGGTAAAGGTTTGTAGATTGTTACTGTTTGAACCTCTGTGTTTGTGTGCACTACAGAACTGAAGATAAAATGCTGCTTTGTCTCTGTCACTGGGGCAGGAAGACAAAGATGCTTCCAGATGGATCCATTTTGTATGCGGGAGGTATTACTGATCAGTTTATTGTAGAAACAAGCATAAACTACAATGACTTTGTGAAGGCAGTTTTTGATCGATTAGGCATTGATTCTTCCGATAAGATGTTGCATTTTACAGTGAAGTTTGATAGGTCAGAACTGATACGGCTGAGGGATCAAGAAGGTGTTGATACCCTGTTACAATTTTAAGATGGCTTTGCTCATGTTTATGTGTCAAGTTTGCAGGAGGAGCCTTATTCTATACCGCCATCATTTGGTGCGAGAAAAGTAGAACTTGATGTTGTATCTTATTCAGGACAAAATACAACTCCTGNGTTTGATAGGTCAGAACTGATACGGCTGAGGGATCAAGAAGGTGTTGATACCCTGTTACAATTTAATGATGGCTTTGCTCATGTTTATGTGTCAAGTTTGCAGGAGGAGCCTTATTCTATAACGCCATCAGTTGGTGCGAGAAAAGTAGAACTTGATGTTGTATCTTATTCAGGACAAAATACAACTCCTGCAGGTGATGATGAGAATAATTTGGAAAGCGCATTAGAGAAGGCACAGTTCCAGTCAGCTGGAGATAGTAGTAAACCTCTGAAGGAAGCAATAGCAAACCAGTCAGCTGGAGATCGTGAACCACAGCAGAAAGAAGCTGTTGGTGTTGATGATCAAAAGATTGCTGGTACAACTAGGTTGTGCAGTAGTTCAAAATCAAATACAATTTCTGATAAAGACAATTCAGATTTCCTTCAATGTTGTCATCCTGAATTCAGTGATTTTTTCAAGCATAAAGCTGAAAATTGCTTTGCAGTTGACCAGATATGGGCTGTCTATGATGATGTGCACGATGCTATGCCAAGAAAATATGTCCGCATCAGCAAGGTATTTGGTCCTGAATTTAAGATCATGTTCAGATGGCTCGAGCCTTGTCCAGATGAAGACCAAAGGGAGTGTGGTTGGGTCAAGCCAGGCTGTGGGAAGTTCATTAGTGGGGATATTCATTCCACTTCTGATCGATTTTCTTTTTCTCATCAAATGCATTGTAAAGAGGGGACGAGTGATATGTACATTTTATATCCTAGGAAAGGGGAAATATGGGCGCTTTTCAAAGCTCAGGATATTCTTTGGAGTCCACTGAGTCATAGTGAACATAAGTATGAAGTTGTGGAGATCCTTTCTGATTTTGTTAAGAATGCTGGTGTCAGAATTGGTTACTTAGATAAAGTTACTGGATTTGCTGGTATTTTCCAGAGAACAAAGCTGTTTAATTCTAGTTCGTTCGTTATAAAGCCAAATGAACTTTACAAGTTCTCTCATCGAATTCTTTCTTTCAAGATGATCAGAACTGAAGGAACAGGTGTACCTGTGGGGTCGTTTGAACTTGATACTGCTTCTTTACCCCTTGATCCAAATGATATTTGGTACCCTGGAAAAGTCAAGGAAGAATCAGGAGTCTACGTTGTACATTGACATGGATGGAACTGAAATTTTCTGTCATTAGTTGCTCGATTAGTAGACTTCGTGATTGCAGTAGCTGCAATAATGGTTATGATTATGATGTTTCATTTGATTTCAGTAGCTCGAATTATGATTTTCGAATTAAAGTGTCTCTTGTGTTTGTAACTTAAAAAGAGAGAAAAAGAGAAGAAGCTGAAAGACACCAGTAATGCTTTTATCTTTTGTAAAACTCTTCTGTAAAATTGAAGTAATGGTATAAGAATTTGAGTTAAAGCTGAAAATCTTTCTAAGTTTCACTTGCATTCTATTCTAACTGTTAATTGATGCAATGGAGGTCATTATGTTTAACAAAGCTAAAAGGATTTGACTGCCAACATAATCAAATCTAATACTCCATTCATATATTTTTATAGTTCAAAATAAGTGAACTTATTCAATATTCAACAGAATTATTGAAACTTCTTTTCATATTTTTAAATAGTCATAATGAAAACTAACATTTTATTTATGTCCTTAAATGTTTTTCTCAAAAATTGTGCCATAAAACACCCCGTCTCAATTTATAAAAGAATTAGTTGTTTTTTCTCGTTTTATCTTTTGTACTCCTAGTAATTATATTTGAAAAGTACAGACACCATTCACTAAAGTAAATATTCTCTTTTTAGTCTACATCAAGTGAAATTGTTGGGGGCATACAGGGAGGGGTGTCAAATGGGTGGATAGTGTTGAAATTAGAAATATTAAAATAGATTGAAATAGAAATTGGATTGATTTATGATCCGCCCAGATTTTATTTTAGACTCAAATGAGCTAAAAATGATTGGGTCATGACCCGTTCAATTTGACCAGCTTAATCTCAGTAGTTTCAATATATTATTACTAAAAGATATAAAATAGATAATAATTCATATATTTTATATAAGAACATATATTATATCAATGCAAATAAAGAATATTAAAACTATTTAAAATTGAAAATTAAATAAGGTTCAATTGAAAATTCTATTAAAATGGTTAAAATTTGAATGGTTTAAAATTGCATAATTTAAATTACTTTCAGCCCAATTTATAAAATTTTGGACGCAATAAATCACTTAGTTATGTTCTAACTTTATTTTTGACAGCCCAGGGCATGAAGCATACTTTAAAAATATATATTTAAAAACATAAATGAAATGCAACTTTTTACAATTAGCCCCTTCTATTATTCACACCAACTACTGCATCGATTCATTTTTACTTTGATATGTCTAATAATATCTTTTTTTGATTTATAAAATTAATAAATAATTTGTCATTTTGAATAATGTTATTATCATAGTTATTAAACATTATTTATATTTAAATAACTTATATTTAATAAATATAATTAAATTATTTTTTTATCAAATACTTCTTCTTAATTTCAGAAAATTCATTTTAAAAGATTGGGAGATTCAAAACCATCTTCATTTGAGCTTTATGCTAAAATAGTTTTCCACAATCGTACGTAGCAAAACCCGAAAAACCCTGGCACCTACTTCCTCTCAATTGCAACAAAAAAAAGTTAAACAAGAAGAGCAGAAATGGATGTTAATGGGTCAGCAATGGAGGTTGATGTTGTCAATGTAAGTCCTTGTTTAACCAGCTTTGTTGATGATGGTACTGTTGAGAGTCACAGGTACTTTCTTGCACGCAAAACTATGCTCGAAATGCTCAAAGATCGTGGTTTTGCAATACCCAATTCTGAAATCGACACCACCCTTCAAGAATTCAGAGAGAAATATGGTCAAAGACCTGATGTTGAGCGCCTCAGAATCTCCGCCATGCACAGAACTGACCTTACCAATAAGGCTAGTTACCCCTCTTTCCTTTCTTGAATCGCCTGTTTTTAGCTTCTTGTAGTGATAATTTCTCTTAAGTTTCAATCTTTTGCCTCCTTAAAGACAGTATTAAGGAACTCTGAGTTCTTTCCTTTTGTTAGTGAGCGAAATTTGGGGAATCAGCGAAAAATATTTAAGTATCTTTGGTCTATGATCCAAGGAAATGGGGAGATCAGTGATGATGTCACACATCGTGTTGGTGTGGCATGGATGGAGTGCAGCTTTGTATCCAGAATTTTGTGTGATGAGAAGTTACCATCAAAATTTAAAGATATGTTCTTTAGAGTGTGGTGGTTAGGCGGACTTTGTTGTATAGGGCAGAGTGTTGACCCATCAAGAAATCCTATGTTGAGAAGATACAAATAGCTGAAATGATGATGATGAGATGGATGTATAGGCATACTAAGAGCCATGAGATTAGTAATGAGGATATCCGTGAAAAGTGGGACTGGCCTTTGTGGTGGAAAAGATGAGGAAAGAGAGACTCAGATGATTTGGACATGTAAAGAGGAGATGTGCCAATGCCTAGTGGGGATGAGGAGAGACAGAGATAGGCCGAAGAAGTATGGGGAGAGGTGATTAGGTAGGATTTGATGCATTTTCAGCTTATCAAGGACATTACCTTAGATAAGAGGGTGTGGAGGTTGCAGATAAGTGTAGAAGGTTAGTAGATAGTCGAGCGTTGTTGCAGTACTAGCCTATTCATGTAATCTGTGGCTTGGTGGTAGTCTAGAGCACTGTATGTGTCGTAGTATTAGCCTATTCTTGTAGTTTTTTGACTTTTGGTATCTGATATCATCTGTTGTTTATCATTTTTAGGTGATCTCACCTTGTTGTTGATATGACGGGTCCTTCCTCTGCACTCTTCCCTATTAGTTGTCATGTTTTTTTTTAGCTGTTTTTTTTTCTTTGACTTGCTTCACTTGAGTACACTCTATCCTCCAAGACCCCACTTTTGGAAACAACCTCTCTACCTCCAATTAGTGGAGGTAAGGTCTGTACTCTCTACCCTCCCAAGACCCCACTTTGTGGGATTCCATTGGGTATGTTGTTGTCAATAAGAAAATTGTTTACCTTATCAAAAAAAAAAAAAAGTTCATCACTCAGCTCCATATCCGAATTTCTCCCTTTGGGGTTCATATATATTCAAATTTCTTGTTGATTATGCTACAAGTGCATCAATCCTGTTCTGTCTAATGGAAATGTTTTATATGCTCCATAAGTCTTCTTATGGAAATTGGAGGCTCGGCTGAGTTCAATAAAACAAATTTTAAAGAAGTCAAGGAAGTCATTGCATTAACTGGTTGGAATACTCAGCATATTGGAAGATGGTCTCTGATGAAGAGGGACTTTCAACATTACATTCATGTGCTTCATAGATTTACTAACTTCTTACATATTTGAACTTGTTGCAGGTTTTGGTCATCTTCTGTGGGGCAAATTCGGTGAAAATGAATGTCATCCGCAGTATTTTATCTCAAATAATGAACAAAGAATCCTTGAGTCGGCTGATATTAATCATTGAAAATCCAATGACTAGTCCAGCTATGAAGGTTGTGGAGGACTCCCCATTCAAAACTGAAATTTTCCAGGTAAAGTATGTGTTCTTGTTGGTGTTTTTTGGTGTGAACAGTTCTATTGCGAGGACTAAACATGGGTACTTATTTGGCTATTATTAATATGTGTGCTTCATTTGCTTTAGATATGCTTGGCTAGTGAGTTAGATTTCAGAATGAATAAGGATTTGTCATTATTACCATTTACCTAAGACTGTACAAAAGGTGTATGTTCAAAAATGGCTTTCCCTATTTGAAGTCTCTTTTAGTTGCTTGATCATTCAAAAGTTTCTATTTGGCGAATAAAGCTTGCAACCCGTAAAGCGTTTCTGGTTTTCTATGAACTTCCATATCTTTCTAGTGTTACCTGTGAAATAAGAAAAAAACTGAAATATTCTTCCCAGTCTGGCTTAAAAGGAACTACATTTACTTGGTTATTGGCTCCCCCTTAATTAATCTTTTGCCAAGACAAGTCCCAAGCTCTCTTTTTTTTTTAAAAAAAAATAACAACAAGTCCCAAGCTCCATTTTTTCCATTTACTGAAGGTTTTGTGGTATTGGCCATTTGTAAAGAATAAATGTTACATCTCAGCAATATGCTAAGTGTCTGGCTCCTCTTTGCAAACTCTTTCAGATCACAGACTTGCTTGTCAACATTACAAAACATGTTTTAAAGCCGAAGCATGAGTTGTTGACCAACGCTGAGAAGGAGCAGCTATTGAAGAAGTACAACTTGGAAGAGAAGCAGGTTTGCCTTTGAATTTGCAGAAACATGCTTGTATATCTGTACAACTGTGCATTCCTTAGTCTATCCGTACAACAGCAAGTCTTTTGTGAGTAAATTCATAAGAAAAAACAATGGATTAATTTTTATCTGGCTAAAATCAACTGTCTTGGAATCAAGCTTTAGTACTTGCTGCCATCTACTATGGTTGAGACACCAAGTTATTGTCACAGTTTAGGTAGTATCCCAGATACTATGGCATTTTGAGCCAAGACCTAGAATTCTTTTGCATCTCCTTTTGCATAGAGTGTTGTCTTAGAGGAGGTTAATAACAGGAACCTTCTAATACTTATCTTTTCATGAAAACATTGTAAGTTTAATGTTGTAGACCAGTATTAGTGACAGCTTTATGTTCGTCATTATCCCTTTACCGTGAGGGTGAAATGACTCAAATGCTGTTCTAAAGACTGTTGCCATTAGAATTTTAGGTACTTATAGACTGCTGCCTTTTTAATGAATGGGAGACAGTACTTGCCCTGTCTCTCACACACTACTTATCAGACATTAACATCTAGGACCTTAGGTGAAGAGACATATTTCTGCCTTCATCTTATGTAGACCAATGGTATTGTTGCTGTGCATTCTCTCTAATGATCTCAGCAGAAATTCGTAGTTCTTATGTCTATCTATATATGCACTTCAATTGACCACTCTTTCTTCAAAAATTATCAATACAGTTTCATTTATCTATGTTTTTCTGAGTATTGTTCTTGTATTGATATTTTCCAGCTACCGCGGATGTCTCAGAAGGATGCAATAGCTCGGTACTATGGATTGGAGAAGGGGCAAGTTGTGAAGGTCACATACAACAATGAGATCATTGAGACACATNTATTGATATTTTCCAGCTACCGCGGATGTCTCAGAAGGATGCAATAGCTCGGTACTATGGATTGGAGAAGGGGCAAGTTGTGAAGGTCACATACAACAATGAGATCATTGAGACACATGTTACTTATCGCTGTGTCTGGTGATGCGACTATGTAAATCCTATGTAGCAGTGTTGTTCTGTCGTACGTTGAGCGAGTCTGCAGCAGCCTAAATGAAGAACTTGTAGTAGTAATATGTGAAGTACATTATCATTGTTGCTATGTATTTTGTTGTATATCCAGATTGCCTTAACTTCATACTTTTGGGCTAGTAGGGGTGATGGTGGCTGCTCTAATTTGCAAAATTTGACCATGTTGCTATGTTAATCGGAGTTTAATAGCTATTATTGACTTTGTGCATTTATCTATCTTCACTAATTTATATATTAGGGAAGAGCTTAACTTCAATACGCTCCCAGTGAAAGAATATTTCACACAGATCATTGAATAGGTAATTATGGATAACTTGTACAAGATTTTGTCTCTGACTTATGACAGGAAATTAAAGTTCTGCATGCCTTTATTATATAAGCAAAGCAAAATTTCATAATTTAAAATTATATTAAAGTTAAAAATCATAACATTTCATATTTTAAAATACTAAAGATATAGTAGTAAAAGAAAATGTATATTATTGTATCGATAGAATTCCAAAATAAATTTCGGATCTATTTTTTCAAAAAACATTAAAATAGTTTAGTACATGTACAAATATTATCTGACCGCCAATAAGAAGTCATAATAACGATTAATATTTTTATGTAAAGAAAAAGTTTCAGCATTTCAATTGGGAGAGATTTTCCATTATCCAGTAAATGGTGAAGCCCTAGCTGAGAAATTCATCACTGCAACCTTTGGGGTTTTAGTAGAAACCCCCCCCCCCCCCACATTTGGTT
>NC_028637.1:99244222-99264058 GCF_001406875.1 Solanum pennellii
CCCCCCCCCCCCCCACATTTGGTTCCACCTGCAGTTCCAACTTTTAAAGGTAACTTTTTTTTTCCTTTTCTCTATTCACTATTCACAATATTTTATAGTATACAATATGAGTATGTAGACTTACAGAGGAACAAAGGCATCATGCAAGTGTTTATTAGTCTATTAAGATGTTTCTGGAGTAGTAAAATAGAAAGTGGAAAGGGTGAAGCTTGGTGCTCTGCATTTTTTTGTGTAAAGAAGTTGTTTGAACCCATATTTAAAATTTTCGAGTTTAAAGTTAAATTGTTAAGTTAAATATATTAGGCCTAAGGTTAGCTCATTAGGGGAGGTTTGTCCAAGTCCATGTAATTCAACCAAATTCTCATCCCCCACCAATGTGGGACATCTTAACAGTCACCAAATATAGAAATATCTCATTCTTTCTGGGACGGACTAAAAGAAGAAAGATGGCAAATAAATTGGGATGGAAGGAGTAATAATTTGTAAGTATTCAACAAGCAAAGGTATTGGGTTACTCTAGCTCAACCTTGTCCTACAGCCAAAAAATTTATTCACTGGCTGGTTTTTTATTTCTATCCTCTATTTGGAATTTAGTTATAATCCAAGATCATGAAGCTTGAGATGTTTTTATTTTAAATAGAAAAAAATGTTTTTCTTGAGATGCTTGTTATTTGTATTATCACTTTAGTACATTCAGCTATTAACTCTTTAAATTTGTCTTCTTTTCTTGATTAGGTTTTTTATTTCAAGATTGTTCCCCTTCCCAGGGAAAAAGGAAGAAAAGTTTTGAAGATTGTTACTGTTTGAACCTCTGGGGCCACTTGCACTACTTCATGATGGCAGCTGAAGATAAAACACTGCTTTGTTTCTGTCACTGGGGCAGGAAGAATAAGGTGATGCCAGATGGATCCATTTCGTATGGGGGAGGTATTACTGATCAGGTTATTGTAAAGACCGGCATAAAGTACAATGATTTTGTGAATGCAGTTTTTGACCTATTAGGCATTGATCCTTCAGGTAGGATCTTGCATTTTACAGTGAAGTTCGATAGCTCCGACATAATACGGCTGAGGGACCAAAAAGGCGTTGATACCCTGTTACAATTTAATGATGGTTTTGCTCATGTTTATGTATCAAGTTTGGAGGAGGAACTTAATTCTAGACCGCCATCAGGTCATGCGGAAAAAGTTGTACTTGTTGGTTATTCTGATTCAGAAGCAGATACAACTCCGACAGGTGATGATGAGAATGAATTGGCAAGCCCTCTGAAGAAGGCACGGTTCCAGTCAGCTGGAGGTAGTAAGCTTCTGAAGAAAACAACAGCTAATCAGTCAGAAGGAGCCAGAGATGGTAAACCTCAGCAGAATGAAGCTGTTCGTGGTGATAATCAAAATCATGCCAGTGTAACCAGGTCATGCAGTAAATCCATGGAAATATTAAATCAAAATAGAGTGGGCCTTCCTGAAGGAGTGTGCAAAACAACAGTTCCAAGACTAAGACAGTTAATGAACAGGCTCCTTTACCGACATCAGGCTGTGCGAAAAAAGTTAAAGTTGGACTCATTGTTAATTCTGATTCAGGACGAAGTACAATTCCTGATGGTAATCCTCCCAAGGTGTATGATTATCCTGATCCTGAATTCCGTGATTCTGACAAGCATAAATCAGAAATTTACTTTGCAGTTGACCATATCTGGGCTTGCCATGATGCTGATTTCATGCCAAGATTCTATGCCTGCATTAGAAAGGTATCTAGTCCTGAATTTAAGATAAAGCTGAGATGGCTTGAGGCTCATCCAGAAGATGAAAGGGAGCGCGCATGGGTCAGGGCAGACTTGCCTGTTGGCTGTGGGAAATTTAGACGTGGGAGCTCCAAATATACTTCTGATCGACTTATATTTTCTCATCAAAGTGTGAAAAGACAAGAGAGGTCTGTACATTGTATATCCAAGAAAAGGGGAAACATGGGCCCTTTTCAAGGATTGGGCTATTCGTTGGAGCTCCGATCCTAAGAGTTATAGGAAGTACAAGTATGAAATAGTGGAAGTTCTTTCTGATTTTGTTGGGGATGCTGGAATCCAAGTTGGTTACTTGGAAAAAGTGACTGGATTTATTAGCATATTTCAGCAAACAAGGCCGACTCTTGTTGGTGCATTCTTTGTAAAGCCAAAAGAACTTTACAAGTTTTCTCATCGAATCCCCTCCAAAATGTCTGGAACTGAACGAGAGGATGTACCCGTGGGATCGTTTGAACTTGATCCTGCTTCTTTACCCCTCAATCCAAATTATATTTGGTGCCCTGGGAAATAGAACAACAACACAGGGCTGCAAAATCTGCACTGGTAGAAGAAGTTCTAACACACATGATTCTGTACTTTTTGAAAGAAGTTGTGTATTATGGTACCCGGATAGTCCCTAAGTTTTTGTTTAGACTCTTATCTGTAGACATACAGATTCTGTGTCTTCTGCTTTGATGCAGTGAAAGGTGTTTTCTGCATGTTAATGAAGCTATGTTTTATTTTTAGGTCCCTTGACAAAACTTTTAACTAAAAGCCAAAAGGCTAATCAATTTATCGTTGTGAAAAGGGAAAAGGAGCAAAAATACCGTTAAAACAAGCCTGAGTCGTTTGGTAGAGTGTGTTGGATAAAATAATGTATGCATCAATTTTGTATATTATTGATATCTTGTCTAATAGAATTCTCTAGCATATGTATTAGTAATGCTTACATTACTAGTTACTACTACATTTTATTTTGCTTTTAGGTATATATTATTAATATCATGAATCTCTATACATTAGTAATATAATGAGTTTCAATCTATTCATTAGCATGGTTAAAAACACAATTGTTTCTCAAAAAATTTTATTCTTATAAACAAATATAAAAAATATGTATATATAATGCATATTAATTTTTAATATATCAAACCAAATATTATATAAGTAAATTTTCATCATAACTAATGAAGGCAAAATTAATACCCTTGACATTAACATTAGGCAAAATTAATACCATTGACATTAACAATATTCCGTATTACTTTTACACAATCAACTTTTAATAAACTCTATCAAACGAAAATCGATTCTTATCGGTTAGTCAATGCAATTTGACACAATTTTGTTTGACAAAAGCTTGAAAGGATAAAATCATCAACTTTATTAAATTCTATTCTCTGTTTCATTTCATGTGTCATTCTTCTTATAAATAATTGAATTACAATATTTATTATTTTATAATATTTATGTAAAAATTATCATATTTTATCAATTATATTTTTAATAGAATAATTAATAAATCTTATTATTTATTAATAAAATTAATCTAAAAAACCATTAAATACGGATAAAAGATAAAGTTACATCGTATCTTAATACATTGGAAAGTGTAATGTAAGTATATTCTTTCTTACCAAACAAAAAAGAGAGAGAGACTAAATTTTATATAGTACGTGTCCATTCCTCTTCTCTCCTTTCTCCATCTCTCACTCTCTCTTACTAATCATGGATCTTCTCTCCCTAAAATCCACTGTTTTAGTCTCAAAAAAGCATGGTAGGAACTACCTCCTTGGGTTAAAATTTAACTATCTGCAGCTTCAAGGTAACCCTTTTTAACCTACTCAGAGTATGTAGACTTGCAGTGAAACAAGGGGTACCAGAATGAGATGTTTATGAAGAATTGACTTAGAATGTGAAAAGAGTGAATCTTTACTGCTCAAAATCAGTTTGCAATTTTGAGATTTAATTAGAAAGATTCTGATTCTTGCTTCAAGTTTGAAACTTTTTGCTTTCCTGGGGTTTTCTGTTTTGATCTTCTTTTTTGCATTTGAGTGAAATTTTATGCTTTAAGTATGATCATCTTCTTAGCTAATTTCATGCTTGACAAACTAAAAATAGCTAATCTAACTTATTCTTTGAGCTCAATTTTGGAATTTTGTGATTAATTGAAGTTTGAAACTTTTGCTTTCTTGGGATTACCTAATCTTTTTGCATTATTTGAAATTCTATAACTTGGTATGCTTTGCTTATTTGCTCATTTCAAGTTTTACTGCAAAAGTATTTAATAGTATCTAGTAGGTTCATGAGAATTTTTGCATAGAGACTTCTCTGAACCCATTTTGAAAATTTCTGATTCTTGGTTTAAGTTTGGAGCTTTATGATTTATTGAGGATTCTGTCTTGACACCCTATTGAATTAGATGAAGTGAATGTTTGGATTAACTTATTGCAAGTGTTTCTGCTTTTAATACTTTTAGGCTAAAAAGGAAAAAAAATAAGCTAAAAGCTGGGTATTTTCAACTTATGACTTTTTGCTTTTAGCTTATAAGCTATTTTTTAAAAGCCAATCCAAACGTCCTCGAAAATCTGTTATCTTATAAGGTTGTCATATGTTTAATTTTCTGTTTTATGATGATATGACAGGGATTATTCTGCTTGAGATAAAATGTATAGATGGGTTACTTTTCTTGTTTTGCTGACTTACATGTAAATAATGTTTTTCTTCCTACAGCCAAAATTTTTGTTAATTGGCTGGTTTTAAATTCCTATCTTTATTTGGCAATGTTCCAAGATCATGAAGGTTGAGATATATTTACTTAACGAAAAAAAAATGTTTTTAATCTTGTATTTGGGGATATGCTTGGTTAATGCTCATGATTTTGTGTNAGAGACTAAATTTTATATAGTACGTGTCCATTCCTCTTCTCTCCTTTCTCCATCTCTCACTCTCTCTTACTAATCATGGATCTTCTCTCCCTAAAATCCACTGTTTTAGTCTCAAAAAAGCATGGTAGGAACTACCTCCTTGGGTTAAAATTTAACTATCTGCAGCTTCAAGGTAACCCTTTTTAACCTACTCAGAGTATGTAGACTTGCAGTGAAACAAGGGGTACCAGAATGAGATGTTTATGAAGAATTGACTTAGAATGTGAAAAGAGTGAATCTTTACTGCTCAAAATCAGTTTGCAATTTTGAGATTTAATTAGAAAGATTCTGATTCTTGCTTCAAGTTTGAAACTTTTTGCTTTCCTGGGGTTTTCTGTTTTGATCTTCTTTTTTGCATTTGAGTGAAATTTTATGCTTTAAGTATGATCATCTTCTTAGCTAATTTCATGCTTGACAAACTAAAAATAGCTAATCTAACTTATTCTTTGAGCTCAATTTTGGAATTTTGTGATTAATTGAAGTTTGAAACTTTTGCTTTCTTGGGATTACCTAATCTTTTTGCATTATTTGAAATTCTATAACTTGGTATGCTTTGCTTATTTGCTCATTTCAAGTTTTACTGCAAAAGTATTTAATAGTATCTAGTAGGTTCATGAGAATTTTTGCATAGAGACTTCTCTGAACCCATTTTGAAAATTTCTGATTCTTGGTTTAAGTTTGGAGCTTTATGATTTATTGAGGATTCTGTCTTGACACCCTATTGAATTAGATGAAGTGAATGTTTGGATTAACTTATTGCAAGTGTTTCTGCTTTTAATACTTTTAGGCTAAAAAGGAAAAAAAATAAGCT
This sequence comes from Solanum pennellii, assembly GCF_001406875.1. Lineage (NCBI taxonomy): Eukaryota > Viridiplantae > Streptophyta > Magnoliopsida > Solanales > Solanaceae > Solanum > Solanum pennellii. Next base: position 99,249,738 of record NC_028637.1, read on the forward strand.
AAAAGCTGGGTATTTTCAACTTATGACTTTTTGCTTTTAGCTTATAAGCTATTTTTTAAAAGCCAATCCAAACGTCCTCGAAAATCTGTTATCTTATAAGGTTGTCATATGTTTAATTTTCTGTTTTATGATGATATGACAGGGATTATTCTGCTTGAGATAAAATGTATAGATGGGTTACTTTTCTTGTTTTGCTGACTTACATGTAAATAATGTTTTTCTTCCTACAGCCAAAATTTTTGTTAATTGGCTGGTTTTAAATTCCTATCTTTATTTGGCAATGTTCCAAGATCATGAAGGTTGAGATATATTTACTTAACGAAAAAAAAATGTTTTTAATCTTGTATTTGGGGATATGCTTGGTTAATGCTCATGATTTTGTGTCTTTCTTATAGATTATTATGTTAGTACATTCAGCCTTGATAAGTAACTCCCTTTTCTTGATCAGGCTTTTAGTTTTTGACATTGTTACCCTTCTAGAAGAAAAGAAGAAGAAAGATTTTCAGGATTGTTACTATTTGAACATGTACACTAGTTCATGATGGAAACTGAAGATAAAACACTGTTTTGTTTTTGTCATTGGGGTAAGAAGAATAAGGTGCTTCCAGATGGATCCGCTTCGTATGTGGGAGGTATTACCCGACAGGTTATTGCAAAAACAGGCATAAAGTACGAGGATTTTGTGAATGCAGTTTTTCACCGATTATGCATTGATCCTTCGGATAAGATCTTACATTTTACTGTTAAGTTTGATAGGTCCCAATTGATACAGCTGAGCGACCAAGAAGATGTCAATACTCTCTTGCAATTCAATGATGATTTTGCACATGTTTATGTATCAAGTTTGGAGATGGAGCCTCATTCTACACTCCCGTCAGTTGGCGCGAAAAAAATAGAACCTGTTGTTTTTGATCTTGAACTAGATACTAATCCTGTACGCAATGATGAGAATGATTTGGCAAGCCCTCTGAAGAAGGCACAGTCTAACCAGTCAGCTGGAGATAGTAATCCTCTGAAAAAATCATGGGCTCACCAGTCAATTAAGGACAGTAAACCTCAGAAGAAAGAAGCTGTGGCCAGTGAACAGGCTTCTAGACTGCCTTCAGGTGGTGCGAAAAAAGTTAAACTTACTATTGATTCAGATTCTGATTCTGGTTCTGATTCAGAGTCAGAATCAGAATCAGATACTGTTCCTGATGGTAATCTTCCAGAGGTGTATGATTATCCTGACCCTGAATTTAGTGTTTTTGACAAGCATAAAGCACAGAATTGCTTTGCAATCGATCAGATCTGGGCGTGTTATGATACGGTTGATGGTATGCCAAGATTCTATGCCCACATTAGGAAGGTATACAGTCCTGAATTTAAGGTGATGTTCAGTTGGCTTGATGCTTATCCAGAAGATGAAAGGAGCAGAGCTTGGGTCGGGGCAGAGTTGCCTGTTGGCTGTGGGAAATTTAGACGTGGAAGTACTGAATTCACTTCTGATCGACTTACATTTTCTCATCAAGTGCAGTGCGGAATGGGGAAGAGAGGTCTATACATTGTATATCCAAGGAAAGGAGAAACGTGGGCCCTTTTCAAAGATTGGGATATGAGTTGGAGCTCTGATCCAGATAATCATAGGAAGTACAAGTATGAAATTGTGGAGATAGTTTCTGATTATGTTGTGGATGTTGGTGTTCTTGTTGCTTATTTAGATAAAGTTTCCAGATTTGTTAGCCTTTTCCAGCGAATGAGGCCGACTGAAGTTGGTACATTCTTTGTAAAGCCAAATGAACTTTACAAGTTCTCTCATCAAATTCCTTCTTTTAAAATGACTGGAACTGAACGAGAGGGTGTACCTGCGGGATCCTTTGAACTTGATCCTGCTTCTTTACCCCTCAGTCCTGATGATATTTGGTACCCTGGAAAAGTTATGGAAGACAGCAGGGCGGTTAATTCTGAACCTGTAGAAAATGATTTACCTGCAGTTCCACTTAGAGCTAGAGATAAATCAAGGAAAGCAACATCAGTGAAGTCTGGGGATGACATCCATGCTACTGATGGAGAGTCTTCTAAGGTTCAAATAACTCCTAAAAAAATGAACACCTCTGAGAAAAAGCGAACTCAAATGAGCTCTTGTTCTGCCAATGACGGTCCTTCCACTGACTTTGATGATAATTGTGTTAAAAAAAGCCGTCACTCAAGTCCCCGCATGCCAATTCATTTGTCATGTCAAGCTGATAGAGATTTGCATTCACGCACGAAGAGCTTTGGTCTCAGCAACTCCGTTGGAAGTTCCAAACAAATATCAACTTTTTCGGTTGATAAAGGTTTTGAAGAAACTTTTTGTGATTTTGAGATGGAAAGATCTACAGGGAAGTTTCAAGTAAATCAGGTATGGGCTATTTATGGTCAAAATAGTACATTGCCAAATACTTATGCACTGGTTAAGAAGATAGTTCCTGCGCCATTCAAATTGCATGTAGTCCTGCTTGAATCATGTGCAGGGCCTAAAAATGCTGCTCAGTCAGTTTGTGGAACGTTCAAAGTCCAGAATGAAAAACATCAAGCCTATGATCCTAGCTCATTCTCCCATGTGGTGAAAGCAATCTCTACTAAGAACAGGTTTGAAATCTATCCAAGAGAAGGAGAGATTTGGGCACTGTACAAGAGCTTGAAAAAAACAGGTTTGGATCCAGACAAGTTTGAGTACGATATAGTGGAGGTCATTGAGTATTCAAAAGAGTGGATAAAAGTTTCATCCCTGGTTCGTGTGGATGGTTTAAAGTCTGTCTTTAAACAGCAAACATCGAATTCTGTTACTTTGGAAATACAAAAAGATGAGTTCTGGAGATTCTCTCATCAGATACCTGCATTTCAGCTGACTGGAGAAAAAGGAGGGGTTTTGAGAGGCTGCTGGGAGCTTGATCCTGCTGCAGTACCGTGTTCTCTGTTAAGTGATGCACCAGTTAGTGTGTGATGGGATCAGTTATCCTGGATTAACACACTGATGGCCTTTTGTTCTTATAAGTTTCTTGCTAGATGATTACAAGACCGGAATGTAGCTATAGGGAGGGAAACAAGGTAGCACTCATGATTCTGTAGTTTTTGGAAGTTGTATATTATGGTGCCCTGCTCATCCCCCTCCCCCTTTTGTAATGGGTTTATACACCTAACAAAGGACTAAATACGGTAGGTAGTCACCACGTTATTGTAAAGATTAATTATGTACAAGCAGAAGGGGAAAAAAATAGAGATTATGTAGGCATGATAAATTCCCCCTTCTGCTTTACTCCAGTGAAAGGTGTTTTTAACCAGAACTCACCGGTAGTGAGTTGGTGACGCCATAGTCTAGAAAAGCTGGCCTCCGCGATCGTTCAACTTGATTTGGAAATGAATGACTTCGTGACTTGGGTGAAATTGAAGGTTGATATCATACAAGTTCATTGACTGCATAACGCCACCTTCACAAGACCCCTCTCATTGGGGATCTCACTGTGTATGTTGTTAATTACAGTCGAGATTGTGAAACCATTGTAAGTTTTTTAAAATGAAGGGTTGGAAGAGACAACTTGAGCACAGTTCGCCAGCGTGTCTGTGACCTCCGTGATTATATCAATCAAGTCTCATGGTGAAATATCCAAGTTAATGTTAGAACTTCGTAATCTTAAAATATCTATTTGGCTTGTGAATTGTTCAGAAGAAAATCTTAATCTGAAACCAATATTAAGTAGTAACATTTCATGTCGATGAGCTCCAAACTACATATAAATGATAGCCATGTCATTTTCTCTGCATCTTTCCTTTCCTTCTTCTAAATGCTGAAATCTCAGTTACTAGACTCTTTATATAACTGTCGCGCAGAAAGCTAACAACCCTGCTTTAAGACACAAGCTATTAGAACAACAAAGGTTATGTCAATTGTTCGAGGGAACTAAAGGACAACAGTTAAAAACCGATTACAAGAGACCTCTCCGTTGATATGTAAGGGTGTGGTACAGTTTCACCAAGAAGGCACTTCCCCAGCTATATGCAAAGAACTGCAGCTAAAATTCAGAAAAACGACAAACATATTTGGCATGGTAACCTGCAACATTAAGCCAGAAACATATTTTTAGGTGGCTTAAGCAGGAGAATGATGGGTCCAATTTCAACAGGTGGAGGATATACTATTTCCTCCAATTAAATAAACCCTCCATAGCAGATTCACGAAATCGGTGAAGTATAATTTAAAGCAAGCTTTAATGGAGCAAGTTGGCAGTGATTGAGAGCACATTCTGTCGGGCCGTTCCAAGCTAATGATGTCTACGACGATCCTTCTCCCGTGATGAATAAGACAGGTAATCACGATCTGCATACACAGAAAGTTGTCAAATACAGTCCATTAGAAGTCAGGACTAAAGATCAGACAAAAGTATATAGTTGTTTACCTCGAGAAGATTGATGTTTTGGTTTCTCTGAGTGACCTGCAGTATTTAGATCAGCTTGAGTAAGGCAAAGCAGAAAAACTGGCCAATAAGACAGAGAAAAAACTGGACATTAAACATTCAGAAATCTACATGAATGTCAAGAAGTCTGGAAATTAGACAATTGCAAGTCAACCAGAACTTACCTTTGTCTCTTGAACGATGACTCCTTTCCTTGGATTTTTCTCTGTCCCTTTCGAAGTCATCTCTCTCCCTTTCCCTGTCAGATTCCCTTCCCCTATCACGTTCACGAGACTTTAGTCTTTCCTTATCCCTCTCTCTCTCCCTATCTCTGCCCCTGTCCCTCTCTCGATCCTTGTTCTTTTCTCCACCAGCATCTATTCTATGGTCAGTTCTTCCTGGCTCTTCTTTTGACTCCCCTTCTGAAGGCATGTTTTTTGAGTCATCATCACTCTTCTTTGAGTCCTTCAACTTATCAAGGACAGCTTTTGCATCTGCCTCCTTAGCGACTTCCTCAGTATCTTCATTCACTGGTGGAGCATCCAACAAACCTTCCTACAAAGAAAAAAAGGAGGAAAGGGGTTAAATATCGAATCGGGTGTGTTCCATGGCAGATGGATATCAATAGACAGGTAAGTGCCTTTTACCTTAGATACAGGAAGCGACGGCGAGTCTCTTGATCTGTTTGATGTAGCAAAGGAACCTCCTTCTTTGCATACAGGAATGTATTTTGCTTTTGGAAGACTGTAAAGATGAGCGAGAACTCTGCAAACTTCATCTATACCAGCCTTGTCTGCATCAAATGCTTTCCACCAAGGAGGATTCTCTGGGAGGGGCACTTGAAATCTACGGGCTGCAGCATATACAACTCCACAGGCCACAACCTCACTCTTGAATCTTACACAGAGTGTTGTGCGCAAACTGCTCACAAACAAAAGCACCCAAGAGGGTTTATGGTTCAGAAACATTACAAATTTATAGGCAATGAGCTAACTAGAAGTTTTAGGACAATTAATTATTGATCACTGCCCTATTAGTTAAAGTTTCATCCAAGAGTATCACTACATCAATTAGAAGAAAAAATATACATCCCAAAAAAGATACACGATACCTTGATGAAAGAAGTACCTTCCCACTACATCTCATTACAGGTTTGAAAAAACAGAAGGGATACCATGGGCCGAGCATCAGCTTGGCATTTTAGATAATGATGATGAGTGTTTCTGATTTTTCTTGTTGATTTGGTATACACAATATCTCTATGTCACCAAAGAGGTACTGTATAGCAGATACTATCTTATTTACATACTTCAACTATATGTTAATATACAAGGAAAAGGATGTAGGCATCACCTGGTTTAATTAAAACCAGCAATGGCATAATAAAATGAAAGAGATGGCTATATTTCCTTTATTAGGAAAAATGAACTGTGTAAGATGCGATTCCTCACAACATAGAAATTGGGAATGGATAAGGGAAAGACATTACAAAAGAAAAATAACCACCAAAAAGCTTGTCAAACTTATAGTTTTTAATTGAAGTAGGTTCCTTAAAACTCCAACATCTTTTTTTGACATCAGTTACATGACTTTCATTTTAAAGGACAGATATGGACCTTGAAAACTGCTATACATTCATCATGCCATACCAAAGGTATGAACTAAAAAATTTAACTATTTTCAAGCTAAAATCAGAGTTTATGCCGCCCAAAAAAAATAAAATGTTAAGTGTGATGGCCAAAACACAAATATAACTTAAATAATTTTAAACTACTGAGGCGTTAAATGTCTACATAATTTATGACGGTGATCAAGTGCTAATATAACTAGTAGCATAACAAGAAATACTTTCTGTTGTCAACACTCAACACCGACATGAAAGAACATACTCAGATAAACATAATAACACCTAAACAATTATTTTTTTTGAGAATGAAAACATAACAACACCTAAACAATACTCACCTGTCATTTGCAAGATTCCAAGCTTCTTGTCTCAATTCTGCAGGTGTTTCAAGAGTTGCAAGGTAGTTTGATATAAATTTATGAGGATGCTCAACATGGCAGATGAAACCCATCTCTTTTAACAGATGCCTCTCTGTTCTAATTAGGTCTGCTTTCAAATCAACATATTTCTGCAAAAAGAGACCAAAAATATTGGAAACGGAAACACCAATGAAATGTATCAACTTGATGTTGTTACAATAAATAAAAAACCCAAACACCAATGAATGTAAGAAATGCAAACTTGGTGGGCACAAACGCATCTGAAGTAATAGCCCCTTCAAAAAAGCAGGGTAAAAAGGGAAGCTGCAGATAGATGATTTTACTTATGAATAAATAACAGGAGGCTTGCAGCAACACTATCAGCCTCTAATGAAGTCTGGTAACTTGCAATTGTATCAAAACTTTCATCTTACCATACTAGAAATATTATTGCAAACTAACATGTTGATAGAAACAAACTATTTTCTCAGGTAAATGAGATATCTAACCTTCGAAGATGTATCCAGATGTTCTATAGGTAAGTTTTCTCTCCTACATTCCATTCTGTGGAAAACAACAAGCACCTGCCTTGCTTTTCTCGGACTTTCTTCAAGTTTTGATGCAAGCCAAACACAACTAGCAGCAACCCTCTGCAAGTTAACACAAAAGAAGCACACATCAGCATGAATAAACATAACTTTTGAAGGAAGTAGGAGTTGGAGCAGAGGGGATAAGAAAGAAACCTTCACATTAAAACGGGCAAATGATTTCTTGCAGTAAAAGCGATGAAATAACACTTGGCCAGTGGCCATTACAGCTTGAGGTCTGCAAATTATCGTGTTAAGGAGACACCCAAAGCCAAATGCGATGAACTTTATTTCAGAAAAGTAAAAACAAAAAATCAACCCAGTTGTTATGATTCATATACCTTCATATTAACTCCATAAAAAAAAAGGATACAATCTGAGCAAAATCCCACACTCTTGAACGAGATCACAACCATAGATTCGAAGTGCTGTTTCTGTAACATCATCGATTCCATCTTTCCTAGAAGGAGATTCTACAAGCTGCTCCTCTGCTAGATAGAATGTGTCTATTGCCGTGTAAATCATAGTTCAACTTCAAAAATCCCCTAAAACTGCAACAAGAAACAAAAATTCGGTAACCCCACATAACCCAACTGTATAGTCAAACTTTACAGAACATCACCGAATAAACTTTGAATCTTAATCAAATAAACCTACATGTATAAACAATTCAGATTAAAAACACCCAACCCAGAAACAAGAAACAAGTAAATTTTACGCCTATAAGCTGAACAAATCTATAAACAAAAGAACTGATTGTCGAGCCACTATACGATTTGTAACAGAAAAAGAAAATAGCAAGATACCCACAAACCCTAGAATGTAAATTGTAAATATATACATACATACAAAGCAGTGTAGTACAGTTTCAAAGATTCACTAACATGGGATAACCACGATTGAGGAAGAAGAAGAAATCGTTGAAGCGCTAAAAATTTTCAAACTAATTCTCTACTTCGGTTCGATTTTTTACAGGTTTTTGACTTTGGGGTTATTTGTTTTGTAGGAACATAATATTAGTATTCTTTGGTTCCTTTATTTTAATCCTTAAACACGACAGGTTTAAAAATATATCTTTCCTTTGATGTAGTCTGGTTCAGAAATATTTATTCAGTTAATAAAATTTGTATATCTTCTTAAATGAATTTATTTTTAATAAAAAATATATTAATTAATAAATCTGTAGGAAATAATATTTTTATAAAAATCTGATTTATCAATTAAAATAGAAAATTAACTCAAAAGACTAATTATATAGGAAAATTAGTACACTTTTTAGAAATATTTATTTATTTTAATTTAATTATTATATTTCACATGTAAAGATTAATGATTTTCCCTTTTTTCTTTTCTTTTTCTTTTTTTTTTAAAAAGCACGTTTTATAGATCCAAGATTTATTTTTTTTAAAATAATGTTCAGATATTTTTGATACTATAGAGTTTGAATGTTATTGTTGATACTTAAAAATACAATTTCAAATGAATGGTGAAATTTTCTTATTCAATATAAATGCGAATGATATTTAATTTCATGACTTCATTCTTTCATTTGATTCTATTGATTGGCTCTAGCTTCAAAAAACATATACATGGAGCTATGTCGACTTACGTACGTCTTGTTGACTAAATGATCAGATATACCACACCGCGTATCATCGACTCGACTTAATGTACCTTTATTTGTCTGATAATATAGTTATATATCTATGTAAATTCATAGTTAAAATTCGTTTAAATAATGGTAAAAAGAACTTCTAACAAAATAGAGAGTTTTATTTTTTTAATTTTTTTAATTAATGGATAAGCATTTGCTAATAAAATGAAGTAGTTCAAATTGGGCATTCATTTTTAGGAAATATTCGAGGACACTATTTCTTTCGATAAAGACTTTTTTTGTTCCGTAAATCTTGTTTATAGATGTCGTTTCTTAATTTGTTTTAACTTTTGAGATAAATATAATGATCAAATATTGAGTTTACGGTAAATACTTAATAAATAAGTACTACTAGTTATTAACATGATGATAATGATAATCTGCATTCCCAAACAGACACAGTGATAGCTCTCTGATCTCTTCCTTGCTGATTTCAGTCTGAAGAGCAATAATAAACAATGAATTACAAAAGGATGAAGTGTTCTAATTATGTAAACTTACTATGATTTTTGATTGGGAAACAATAATAACAATAACACGAGTAATAAGTTGCTTGTACAAGCATATATTACTAATTATATATATTACAAAAAAAAAGGTTAGAAACTAAATCAAAATATTATAAATATTTAGTTAATTACATATTTAACTATTAGCAGTAATTAATTACTACCTTGAGTAAATGGAGAGATTATATGTTGAAAGAAAGGATTGTTTATTCTTCCAGAATTTACTGGAGGTTCATTGCATATATACAATATTTCTAAAATTGATCTCTTTTATCTATTTTGGCCCTTTAAAATTACTGATTGTGGTGATTCACTTAAATATTATTTGCGATACTTTTCTTTATCTACATTTTAAAAATTATTATTGTTTATGTTTTAAATATTTACCTTCATAACTTATATCTAGCTTTCAAGTTCTTTTTCATATTCATAACTATCAAATATTTAATTTAAATCTTTAAGATGTCTTCTTTTGGTCTTCCTCTATTTTTGTCTATATAAATTCTTTTTTTTTTGTCCGATGAAACTCACATACAAGATTATCCTTTTTATTTTATAGTTAAACTAGTGAAGCTATCAACAATTAAAGTATATAATAAATCTACCTTAGTCTAATTATATATCACTTTATGAAAATGAAGTAACTTTTCTGTTTGATTCGTGTTTTAATTTGACTAAATGGAGAAGACTTTTGTATTTTAATACAGGTGGTGTCTGACAAAAATTCAAAAAAATATATATGGATTTTTTATTTCTTTTTTCATTTATTTGTTGTTAATTATGATTGAAGTCTTAAGAAGAAGGATGTGTATGTTTTTATTTTTTTCTTCTATATTTATTTTTTATATTTTCTCTTTACTACTATATAAAAAATTTGTGATAACATTTATCTGAGATTTTTGCACTTTAATGTTCATTACACACATGTATTCATTAAATTTTAGTTATCCTAATGAATTCATGAAATATTACATTGAATACACGCATATACAACACACATGTCCAAAAACTAGTATACAAAAAACAACAATCTGCATGTTTTAAAATTATAAATAACTATTTTACCAAGCCCATGCTCTAGTGGCATACTCTGACCTCTCTCTTGCTTCATACTTTCTGATTGCAATCTGAATAGTAATGAGTTACATCAGGATATTGTCTACACTTGCTTGATTTATTATTGAAAATCAAACAATCAAACAAATAAAGTTTTAACGTATTGAATAGCTAAGAAAATCTTTTGGGACTAGAGCTTGTGCAATAAAACAAAGTTTCCAATCTCATTAATATTAGAAAAAAGATTCAAATATGTCATTTAATTTTCAGAAAAAAGCTTATTTATGCCATCAATTAAAAATTTGACTCATTTATATCATTACCGTTAATGCATGCATTATTTCTTTTAATACACTCTACCAAACAAGTATTGCTAATAAAATGTATGCTTGATTATGCAGACAAGAAAATAATGAATTAGTTATTAGTTATTACCTCAGAGATTTTCAGTGTGAAAACTGAAAATTCCTCCGGGGCCTTTTACGTGCCCTCAGGCTCAGAACTAAGTATATCATTTCCCGAGTGACAGTTTCAAAAGAGTGTATGAACCATTTTGGCCTTTCAAAGCGGTATATGAGAAACACCATGCCAAAACCAAATGTCAATCCACAGCCATACCCGATTAGGACAGATTGCCAAGTCATTTCGCTAAGAAAACTCGGTTCATCTTCTTCATGTTCAACTGGTATTGATGCACTCTTATGATGTCCACATTCATTTGACAGTGGAAATCCACATAATTCAGAGTTTCCGAAATAGGAATCGTTTGGAAACGTATTGAACTGATTACTTTGAGGAATAGGTCCAACAAGATGGTTGTGTGACAGATTTAGGACCGCCAGAAATGTGAGACTTGCCAACTCCACTGGAATTTTTCCGGTAAGGTGGTTAAATGAAAGGTCCAAAGCTTCAAGAGTGCTCATGCTCCTCATTTCAAGAGGAATGTGTCCTGTGAGGTTGTTGTGGGATAAATTCAGCAGCAGAAGTGAATTCAAATTCCCAATGAATTTAGGGATTTCTCCTTCAAACTTGTTCCTCGACAAATCAATTGTTGTGAAAATCTTCAAGATCTTGTTGAATTTAGTCTCTTGATTTTTCATCACTAATATCACCGATTCCACATATAACCCAATATACAAAACCTCACTACTTGCGAAACTTATAGTTTCCTCAACATAGTACTCCAATCCTGATTTGTGTACATCCATGTCTTTGAAACCTTTTAGAATCTCCATAGGTAAAGAGCCGGTAAATGAATTGTTGGAGAGGTTGTTGACACCCAATTTTTGACCCACGTTGGTATAAATTAATTATCGAGCTTCGTGAGTTTTTCAAATTATTTATGTTAATTAGTTTTATAAATCTGGCGAAAATAAAAAATAAAAATAAAATATATATATATATACATATATATACATATAGGTGTATATGTATATGTATATATGTATATCTTAAGTTTAGAAAGTATTCTATTAAAATAGTTTACTTTAAATCACAACTATATTTTGAATCATTATTTTATAATTCAAATAGTTATGTTACTAAATAAATAGGCTCGTTAATAAATTTATACCAAATTCGTTTTTAAAATAATTGGCCATTATTTAAATTGAACTCTTCTTCCATTTAATTTGGAAAAGCCAAATGTGGGCCCCTCACCTTATTCCCAATTCCCAGGCCCAAATTTCCCTTCCCAAACCCAAATATTCAGCAGCCCAAATCCCTTAAACCTTCTACCCAGCCCAAATCCCTTAAATCTCCTACCCGACCTGCCACCCGACCCGACCCAGACCCCCCTTTCCCCCTTTCTTCTTCCCCTCACTCACGCTATTCCCAGGAAGAAACAGAAATCCCAGGAAAAAGAAGAAGACGCGGCAGAACCCAAGAACGGAAAACCCCTCTCTCACCCGCGTCTCTCCCCCACGCTCTCTCCCTTTCTTTCCTCCTCTCCTCGCGTCTCCCCCACGCGATTCCCCCCCTGCAGCGAAAATCCCAGAAAAGCCGCGCAGAACAGAAAAAAAACGCAGGAGAAGCAGACGCCAAAAACGGAAATTTCCCCTCCCTCACGCGACCCCCCTGCCCACGCTCTCTCCTTCCTCTCTCTCCATCTCCCTCCCCGAAGTCTCCTCTGTGCCTCGTTCTGCTGGCGCAGTGCTTTTCAGCAGTGGCAGACTCGCGTGCTCGTCCTTGAGACGAGAGATGATGCCACGTCGCCTAACTAGGACGATTGAACTGATCTCGACCGTCTCTCATTCCTTCCTCTTTCGAAATGGAGTCGAATTTGCAGAAAAGGGTGTTGCTCCTTCAAGGGAAAGGATTCGAATTTCAAATTCGAATCCGAAGTGGTTCAAGAAATTCGTTTCCCGCCCTCCGGATTAGAAAACCCTAGTTGTTTCTCTATTTAAACCCCTGTTCTCGCCAGTCCAGGGGTTAGCGATTCTGAGTTTGAAAAATTTTCAAAGGGTTGGATTTTTTTTGCGAAATTTCTTGGGTTGAAAATTGGGAGATTCTGGAAAAGAGACTTGAACTATTCTGTTTATTGCGATTTTGGAAGCACTTTGGTTTCTCTACTGTTGGTTTCAGAAGAACCAAGGAAGTCGAATAAATTTTAGAGTAAAACACTCTCTTTCATCGACGGGTGTTTAATAGTGGTGTTCCGGCGAAACGTCGTAGCAACCTCGGCGTGCCTCTTTCGTCTGAGGGTGGAAGCATCGTTCGTGTTCGTGTGGTGGAACATTGTTGTCGCTGCTCGTAGCTGTTCCAGTTTGCCGCCCCCTAAAAGGTAACATTCGTTTCGACTCTCGATTTTTTTTCAGTTGTATCTGTTGTTTACCCTTCGTTGTTTAGGTTGGTTGTAGCTGTTGTTGACTCGATGTAGTGCAGAAACCGTTTGAATATTCGTGGTTATGTTGTTCTGTTGCTTACTGTTTTCCCTTTCCGAACACTCCTCGTTCATGTTGTTTTTGACGTGATGGTTCCTTGCTGTGACTGGAGCTTCTTTCGAGTTAATAGTTGAAACCGTTATGTATGATGTTGCTCATTCAGTATGCTGGTCCTCTTTTATTTCCCTTTTCTTTGTCAAGCATGTTAAATGTTCGGGTGTTGAGTATGTATGGTTTGTTCGCAGTGAGTGTAGAAGATTATACTTGTTGGCTTTGCTTGAGTTCGAGTCCCATCGCATATCGTGGTTGGTTTCATTACACTCGCTGTTTGTGTCGTTTCGTCTGAATCTCAACTAAAGGGTCGCTTATAGTAGTATTGCGAGCTGCATTTTACTTATTGATTAGCTGAAGTTAAATGATGAAATCTGTTTTCAAGTCCGCGTTCTCCGGCTGCCACTTCTTTTGTTCTTTTGTTTGAAGGTTCTTGAGTTTCTCATCCCAAATTCATGATCCCGTTTCAATTATATTCACTGTCGACGACTAGGGAAGGAATTTTGTTTAGTTTTGGTTTGTAATATACACTTGCTAGTTCAAATATTTTTAGCCCTCATCGTTGCGAAAACATGCTGTTACGACTAATCTTGTTCGTGATGAATAGTGAGTGTGTATTGTTTGAACCATGTATTGTATTACCATGCTAATTATTTTGACTCTTTAATTAACTAGTGATGAATATGTTAAACACCCGTTGAGTTTCAAAAGATGTTTGAACCCGTATGCTCACATTTAAATTCGAAACAGCATGTATGAATTTTCTTTCTTTCCTTTTCTTTCCGCAGCATGGTTTTTTTTCGTCATGTTAGTTTATTTGTTAAGAATGCGTCATTGTTAAAACTTTGATTGAGGGGTATTATAACTTGTTGTTTTCCAGTGAGATACATAAATGAGTTAGTCCTAGATGATAAAATAACAATAATTTTGTATAATCTTTGTTTTTTTTTTTGTGTGTTATGCGAGATTCTGCTTGTTTTCATACTGACTTTATTTTGTTGCATGTGAAATACTTTCTCGAGTCCACTTTGGGGCTCTATCTTTTCTACGCATTCGGAAGAGCCGTAAAGGCTCGAAACTCTCTTCATTCGAGTCAAGCCATCAGGATAGACATGCCAAGCAAATCCTACGAAGGTTGAAGAGATTTGAAGAAGACGGATTGGGAGACCTTTCCATTTATTTTT
>NC_028637.1:99265993-99273740 GCF_001406875.1 Solanum pennellii
ATGCACGACGAGAAGATTTCATGCCTCGTCAAAATTTATGCATCGCGAGAAGACTTTATGCCTCGCTGACAATTATGAACGACGAGAAGATTTCATGCCTCGTCAAAATTTATGCATCACGAGAAGAATTTATGCCTCGCTGGAATTCATGCATCGCGGAATCATGCATCGCGAAATCATGCATTGCGAGTTCATACAGCGCGAGAAGATTTCATACCTCGCCGAAATTTAGACATCGCGAGAAGAATTTATACCTCGCTGGAATTTGTGCATCACGAGAAGGATCCATGCCTCGTTGAAAGTCATGCATAGCGGAAATCATGCATCGCGAGTCATTAATTATGCAAGACGAGAAGATTTCATGCCTCGTCAAAATTTATACATCGCGAGATGAATTTATGCCTCGCTGGAATTCATGCATAGCGAAAATCATGCATCGCGGAAATCATGCATCGCGAGTCTTTAATTATGCACGACGAGAAGATTTCATGCCTCGTCAAAATTTATGCATCGCGAGAAGAATTTATGCCTCGCTGGAACTCATGCATAACGAAAATCATGCATCGCGGAAATCATGCATCGCGGAAATCATGCATCGCGGAAATCATGCATCGCGAGTCTTTAATTATGCACGACGAGAAGATTTCATGCCTCGTCAAAATTTACACATCGCGAGGAGATTTCATTCCTCGCTGAAAGTTATGCATCGCGAGAAGATTCATGTCTCGCGGGAATTTACGTATCGCGGGAAGATATTCACGCCCCGCAAGGGGACATACACGGATAAAGAAAGAGCAATATTTATCCATCGGCCTCGGCATGCATCTTTTATTTTGATGAAAAAATAAATATCAAGAAGAGCATCGAAGATAGCAACAAAAGAGACATCAATATCGCATCAACATTTATTTATCTATTTCAACATCAAGTATAGAGTATATTGAAGATTATTCTGCAAAGCACAAGGCCTAAGCTTTATTTGTTGGACGTCAGACCGATCGAGTCGACGTCGAATATGGAGGAGAACAATGAAGTGTCGACACGGTAAAAAGACACTGTCTCCCATCCTAATTGCATTTTTTAAGCTGACGAGTTTTATCTCAGTCTTTGTCGAGAGCATCCAAAAGGATGAATTCTCCAAAAACCACAGGTGCGGACGACATCAAAAAGGATGCAGCACAACGTGGAACTTTTTCTTAGCAGCGAACTGGGACACAGTCCAAAGAGGAATGTCAAACTCTTAGGACGCGAGCAGAGGAGCGACTTCCACCACAATCGAACCACCCCTCTCGAGGCATGCAGGTTTTTCTCTAGTTCTGTCAGTTTCGGTCTCGCATTCGGAAGTTTCGATCTTTCGGAAGCAAATTTCCAATCTGAGTGACAATGCGCCAAGAGCTTTGGAAATTATGTCCGTGTGAGTTCTTACCTATGGATGTGAAGAGCTCCACATTCATGGCTAAGAGGTTACAAGCCTCCTTTTCATACTCGTTTAATTTGTCACTTGTCCAAAACCGAAGGTTATCTAGCATAATAGATTTTCTTTTCCACCGATCGAGTCGAACTACACACAGCCTGATTCCGAAGGTTTAGGGATATGTAGGCGGATTTCAATGTTGAAAACGNAGGTTGTTGTGGGATAAATTCAGCAGCAGAAGTGAATTCAAATTCCCAATGAATTTAGGGATTTCTCCTTCAAACTTGTTCCTCGACAAATCAATTGTTGTGAAAATCTTCAAGATCTTGTTGAATTTAGTCTCTTGATTTTTCATCACTAATATCACCGATTCCACATATAACCCAATATACAAAACCTCACTACTTGCGAAACTTATAGTTTCCTCAACATAGTACTCCAATCCTGATTTGTGTACATCCATGTCTTTGAAACCTTTTAGAATCTCCATAGGTAAAGAGCCGGTAAATGAATTGTTGGAGAGGTTGTTGACACCCAATTTTTGACCCACGTTGGTATAAATTAATTATCGAGCTTCGTGAGTTTTTCAAATTATTTATGTTAATTAGTTTTATAAATCTGGCGAAAATAAAAAATAAAAATAAAATATATATATATATACATATATATACATATAGGTGTATATGTATATGTATATATGTATATCTTAAGTTTAGAAAGTATTCTATTAAAATAGTTTACTTTAAATCACAACTATATTTTGAATCATTATTTTATAATTCAAATAGTTATGTTACTAAATAAATAGGCTCGTTAATAAATTTATACCAAATTCGTTTTTAAAATAATTGGCCATTATTTAAATTGAACTCTTCTTCCATTTAATTTGGAAAAGCCAAATGTGGGCCCCTCACCTTATTCCCAATTCCCAGGCCCAAATTTCCCTTCCCAAACCCAAATATTCAGCAGCCCAAATCCCTTAAACCTTCTACCCAGCCCAAATCCCTTAAATCTCCTACCCGACCTGCCACCCGACCCGACCCAGACCCCCCTTTCCCCCTTTCTTCTTCCCCTCACTCACGCTATTCCCAGGAAGAAACAGAAATCCCAGGAAAAAGAAGAAGACGCGGCAGAACCCAAGAACGGAAAACCCCTCTCTCACCCGCGTCTCTCCCCCACGCTCTCTCCCTTTCTTTCCTCCTCTCCTCGCGTCTCCCCCACGCGATTCCCCCCCTGCAGCGAAAATCCCAGAAAAGCCGCGCAGAACAGAAAAAAAACGCAGGAGAAGCAGACGCCAAAAACGGAAATTTCCCCTCCCTCACGCGACCCCCCTGCCCACGCTCTCTCCTTCCTCTCTCTCCATCTCCCTCCCCGAAGTCTCCTCTGTGCCTCGTTCTGCTGGCGCAGTGCTTTTCAGCAGTGGCAGACTCGCGTGCTCGTCCTTGAGACGAGAGATGATGCCACGTCGCCTAACTAGGACGATTGAACTGATCTCGACCGTCTCTCATTCCTTCCTCTTTCGAAATGGAGTCGAATTTGCAGAAAAGGGTGTTGCTCCTTCAAGGGAAAGGATTCGAATTTCANACGATTGAACTGATCTCGACCGTCTCTCATTCCTTCCTCTTTCGGAATGGAGTCGAATTTGCAGAAAAGGGTGTTGCTCCTTCAAGGGAAAGGATTCGAATTTCAAATTCGAATCCGAAGTGGTTCAAGAAATTCGTTTCCCGCCCTCCGGATTAGAAAACCCTAGTTGTTTCTCTATTTAAACCCCTGTTCTCGCCAGTCCAGGGGTTAGCGATTCTGAGTTTGAAAAATTTTCAAAGGGTTGGATTTTTTTTGCGAAATTTCTTGGGTTGAAAATTGGGAGATTCTGGAAAAGAGACTTGAACTATTCTGTTTATTGCGATTTTGGAAGCACTTTGGTTTCTCTACTGTTGGTTTCAGAAGAACCAAGGAAGTCGAATAAATTTTAGAGTAAAACACTCTCTTTCATCGACGGGTGTTTAATAGTGGTGTTCCGGCGAAACGTCGTAGCAACCTCGGCGTGCCTCTTTCGTCTGAGGGTGGAAGCATCGTTCGTGTTCGTGTGGTGGAACATTGTTGTCGCTGCTCGTAGCTGTTCCAGTTTGCCGCCCCCTAAAAGGTAACATTCGTTTCGACTCTCGATTTTTTTTCAGTTGTATCTGTTGTTTACCCTTCGTTGTTTAGGTTGGTTGTAGCTGTTGTTGACTCGATGTAGTGCAGAAACCGTTTGAATATTCGTGGTTATGTTGTTCTGTTGCTTACTGTTTTCCCTTTCCGAACACTCCTCGTTCATGTTGTTTTTGACGTGATGGTTCCTTGCTGTGACTGGAGCTTCTTTCGAGTTAATAGTTGAAACCGTTATGTATGATGTTGCTCATTCAGTATGCTGGTCCTCTTTTATTTCCCTTTTCTTTGTCAAGCATGTTAAATGTTCGGGTGTTGAGTATGTATGGTTTGTTCGCAGTGAGTGTAGAAGATTATACTTGTTGGCTTTGCTTGAGTTCGAGTCCCATCGCATATCGTGGTTGGTTTCATTACACTCGCTGTTTGTGTCGTTTCGTCTGAATCTCAACTAAAGGGTCGCTTATAGTAGTATTGCGAGCTGCATTTTACTTATTGATTAGCTGAAGTTAAATGATGAAATCTGTTTTCAAGTCCGCGTTCTCCGGCTGCCACTTCTTTTGTTCTTTTGTTTGAAGGTTCTTGAGTTTCTCATCCCAAATTCATGATCCCGTTTCAATTATATTCACTGTCGACGACTAGGGAAGGAATTTTGTTTAGTTTTGGTTTGTAATATACACTTGCTAGTTCAAATATTTTTAGCCCTCATCGTTGCGAAAACATGCTGTTACGACTAATCTTGTTCGTGATGAATAGTGAGTGTGTATTGTTTGAACCATGTATTGTATTACCATGCTAATTATTTTGACTCTTTAATTAACTAGTGATGAATATGTTAAACACCCGTTGAGTTTCAAAAGATGTTTGAACCCGTATGCTCACATTTAAATTCGAAACAGCATGTATGAATTTTCTTTCTTTCCTTTTCTTTCCGCAGCATGGTTTTTTTTCGTCATGTTAGTTTATTTGTTAAGAATGCGTCATTGTTAAAACTTTGATTGAGGGGTATTATAACTTGTTGTTTTCCAGTGAGATACATAAATGAGTTAGTCCTAGATGATAAAATAACAATAATTTTGTATAATCTTTGTTTTTTTTTTTGTGTGTTATGCGAGATTCTGCTTGTTTTCATACTGACTTTATTTTGTTGCATGTGAAATACTTTCTCGAGTCCACTTTGGGGCTCTATCTTTTCTACGCATTCGGAAGAGCCGTAAAGGCTCGAAACTCTCTTCATTCGAGTCAAGCCATCAGGATAGACATGCCAAGCAAATCCTACGAAGGTTGAAGAGATTTGAAGAAGACGGATTGGGAGACCTTTCCATTTATTTTTTTATTTTTTTGTAATGGGCATAAGCCCTTGTTGTTCTTATTTTACTTTGTCGTATTTCCTTTATATGTTAGATTAGGACAGGTACAAAACTGGGTTAAAAAAAAACCAAAAAGCAGGTGGGTCCGAGTTTCGGCCAAGGCGAACAGCATCCGAAACTTGGACCCGAATCTCTCTCTCTCCCTCTCTCTCTCTCTCTCTTTATTATTTGCTTATGTCGTTTTTTGTTTTGAATGTCGTATAGTCTAGGATTAGAACCTCCAAACCCCGTAGAAACGCCTCTCTACTTTTATCAAGATTAAACTAAAAACTGAAATATTAAAGATAGATGTTTAAGTTTAAAAAATTGCTTAGAGTAAAAGGTTTAAGAGGTTTAACTAAAACGGAATCTCAAAGCGGTAAATAATTTCAACTTGTAATGTTGTCTAAATTTCTTATAAGTTCCAAAATTCCAAAATCTACAAGTTTGTTTGAACATAAGGTGCCTTAGTCTTAAAAAATAAAATATGCAAAGTAAATATTTCAAAACTTATAAAGTTTGCCTAAGATCTTAAGAAATTCAAAGATCGCTAATTTTAAAATAAAACATAGTCAAATAGTTAATCGCCGGAAAACCGCATTAAGCGGAGCGTCTTAGGTGCTTTCTTTTGAAACCTTCCTAAGAAGCTAATAGGAATCCCGAACCCTTAGAATAATTTTCAAAACAATTTTCTGTTTAGTTGTTCTGAAAAATAAGTTTTCTTAATTTTCTCAAAATTAAGTGGCGACTCCTAAAAGTCGAAAATAAAACAAACTCTTTTCGAAATCATTTTTTCGATAAAACAGAAATGGCGACTCTGCTGGGGAGTTTGGAGGATTCTAACCCTAAGATTAACATATTTGCTTATTTGTAATTAATTGTTTAAGTGTTTAAATTATTTAGATTTTAAACTGTTGCATGCATAGCATACATACTTCCGTCAAACGACATTTGTTACATTTCCACTAAAGGACGATTATGCGGGTTCGCAGTCGTTCGTTAACCAAAAATCTTCTCGGGGCACCCTGACGAGTGTAGTTGACTACTTGATAGTCAACGATCGTTAATTGTCCCAGCCCAAGTAGTCCGCTTGGGTTACCCATTCCACTCTAAATAAAACCACTCTTAGTCAAACTAGGATAGAGCGAGACCAAATCCCGAAAAAATATAGCGCATTAGCCTAAGACGACCCGACACCCAAGGAGTGTCGGGCCCATTAGAAAAGTCCACCTTGAGTCCGAAGAGCCTACGGCTCGATAGGACATTCATGTTTGTTGTTTAAATTTGAAGGATGTATTGCGCGTTTAACTAGTTATTGTATCGGGGGGATTGAAAATTAACTTGTTGTATGTTTTTGTAGATGTCAAGTCAGTTCCTTCACTTCAAAATGGTCACCCAGGCGCCCGATATTCTTCGGGTATGGTGGGGCAATCTTAAGGAGTGTCAGAAGAGAGAAATCTCGATTTACTTGGGTCACCTACCTTCGATAATGAACTTCAAGGTATGGCCCACGTTTATCGAGGTCGTCACCCGATTTTGGGACGATAAAAAGATGGTCTTTCGATTTGGAGATGTCGAAATAACACCCACATTAGAAGAAATCAAAGACTGCCTTGACTCAATTGGGACGTGTGGCAAAAGGAAAAAACGTCCCGATCATCACATTCTCCTGCCAGATAGGCCAACCGAGACTGAACTTAGAGACATATTATCCCTAGTGAATGCGAATTGGTTAGAGACTCACAACATTCCACTAATGAGGTTTTTCGAGAGGTGGGGGCACGACAATTATTTTAGACTGTTCCCGGACGAATTCCATGATCACAGTACTTTGAGGCAAACACAAGCTATCGCTTTCTCGGCATGCCTCTTGGGGACTATGGTGTTCCCTAAAGACGAAGGAAGAGAAATCGACACCCGGATAGTGATGGTAGTAAATGCCATGGTCAGAGGAGTCGGTAGAAGATCTGAAGAAAAGAAATACTGCTGCTTGGCCCCAGTCATCTTGTCCGACATTTACCGGTCTTTGAGTCTGTGCAAGAATGGTTTCCCGTTTTTCCAAGGTTGCAACATCTTACTCCAATGGTGGTTGACGGAACATCTATGCAAAAGAGACAACCCCCAGCCACAGGAGTTGGCCGAACCAAGTCAAACAAGTCCTCTCGATAATTACGAATTCTACTTGAGTATCCGTAAATTTCCAATTCACACCACCAGGGATGCGTGGGCAAGGGTGTTCTACAATTTGAAAGAAGGAGACATACAATGGGTATTACCGAGCTTCAGGTCTCGGATGATAGCAGCCCAAGGGGCCAAATTGCCATTTTTAGTCCTTCCCGGCATCAGAGGATTGCGTCCTTATAACCTGACGAGAGTGATGCGACAATTTGGGAAAGTCCAAATCATACCCGTCCGAGGAGATGCCAGCTCTTTCGTGGTCGATTACGACGAGAAGGATAAAATACCCTTCGCTAAAATCATCCTTCAGGAATGGGCCGGACGCGTCAACATGAAGTGGGAGGTTGCCGAAGACAAGTATGGGACTGGGTATTTTGACGAATACAAGACATGGTTGCACAATGATTTGCATGGTGTAGTGGATCCAACACCACGTACGGGTCGGAAAATCGAAGACGTGCAGACAAGGCTTCAGATTCACGCATACCATTTTCAGCAAGAGTGGGACCGAAGGGAGCAAGAGTTTCATAAGAAAGAGCAGGAATTTCAACAAAAAGAGCGAGAGTACCAGCTTCGGGAATTAGAAAATCAGAGGGTTTTGGCTGTGACGTCACAAGAATTAGCTGACACAAGGGCTTGTCTGGTGCGTTTGGACACTATT